>NC_056733.1:709787850-709892850 GCF_019279795.1 Protopterus annectens | reverse complement strand
ACAGGAATGGAGAAAAGAAATAACAATATCACCTGTGCTTAGCTTATTTTAGCGTCGGTGCACCCGGTGGTGCGTAGGTGCACATCGCACACTAATGAAAACCAATGGAGTTGATTTATTCAGTAAAGCAGCAGATGTTTTTCATAGGTGCTAATTGCACCATAAGCAGGTGATTTTCAGTATGGTGAAGTTATTCAATAAGCTATAAAGCATCCATGCCTGCATTCTGTTCTTTTCCTGCATACTTCAATACCATGGGAGTACAACAAGGAAGTTTCTAGGCCTGAAATAAATTTGTCTCAACTGCTGCATTTACAAGGTACGTTCTGAACCTAGAATGTATTCTGTAATAATATTATGGCATAACCTTTATATCTTAACTTGGTGCAGTAATGAAGCAAATAGTGGTGGATTTGTACAAAAAGTACCTTAACATGTGACAGCAGACACTTATTTTACTTATACATTTCCATTACTAAGGTGGACCACCTATGAAGTAGACAGCTAAACATGGTAACTGAATACAGTCAATTAATGTCCTTGGCCATCGTGAAAACTCAGCCTGTAGTACAGATGGTACAGGGTTCTAGTACAGAGTATGCAACCTTTCTTTTACTGCTGTGACATTGCAATTTGCAGCAATGAAATGCAACATAGACAACTGTTTTCTCAACATTCATGTGGCAACAGATGTAAGTATAGGACTGACATACACTTGGTCTTGGCTTCAAATACACTATATTCCATATAATATTATTTTTACTAACATTAGCAATTTCTACTCGTGTTTCTGCACTGCTTACCTATGTGCAAATAGGTGTAACTCACATGCATGTACACTTTGTTAACCATTGCGCAGATCTGCTGCTCACGGCACTATGGAACTGTTTATTGTCCATTTCCTTTGTATGACATAAAACTACAAGTGGAAAAATTGCAAATTCAGGGCACAATCTATGCATCATGTATTCACAATACATACATGTGCTGTCCCTCCCAGCAGTGCAACCCTGGGGGCTCAGTATTGTTTTCACACATATGTCAACCACACTACAAAGTGTAATATATAATGTTGTGTGCTCCCTCATTTACAGGGCCAGTCACTGGTGCTGTCAACCTTGCTCTGCTAAACTCAAACATCCAACTATGCTCAATAATGGTAATTGTGTTTTTACACAGCTAGGCTTCTACACACCCTAGTGCTGTTAGTCTACTGGCATCATATGAATCTATGCACTTAGGCAGGCCTCCAAGCATCTTGTCTCCTACATGCCCTGCTGATTTCATCTAATATAAGCTAACCTGCAGCCATGTAAAAGCCAGACTTGAGTGCTTGAGTAAAGCATTGAGTTCTGTAGGCTGTGTGCTTAGGTTGGGGTTCTGTTCTCACTATAGCCAACATGTATGTGTGTGTGTGTGTGTGTGTGTGTGTGTGTGTGTGTGTGTGTATGTGGGTCTAATCAGCAGAATATATGTGCAATCCTACAGTTACTTCTACAATGGCATGGCCTACCAATGTTTTGATACCTGCACCTGACTAGACATCCATTTCAGGCAGACCTCCCACGGTCTTCTCTCCAACCTGAACTGCTGATGTCATCCACTATAAGTTGACCTGCAGTAATGTAAAAGTCAGACTTGTGCCGTGGTACTCGCATAGAGTGCTGTGTTTTGAAGTCTGTGCACTTAGGTAGGAGGCAGGAATGTGCAGGAAGGATGTAGGAAAGAACCACAGCTATCCATTTCTTCAAAAATAAAACATGATCATATATGCAAAATATTAGCTGAATTTGGACTGTCACCTCCAGAGACAGGGGTGACTACAAAACAATCATGTTGCATAGTGAATTGGACCAAATCAATTCTGTCATGAAGACATGTGTGCAAAATGGAGAGCAATGTATGGAATGATTTTTAAGAGAGAGACTGGAGTATTGGGGAAGGGATGTAGGAATGTCTGGGTGAGGTAAGTTAGAGAGGTGAAGAAGCAACTGCAGACAGACAAGACAAAAAAGACAAGAAAAAAGGACAGTGAAGGACACAAGAGGTGGGTGAACACCATGGTTGGGGAGAGGGTGGAAGATGCAGGTCCTGTGCACATCAAGCTGGTTGACAGTGAAAATCTAGTCCTCACCCAGTGGACCATCATCACTGCCACCTCACTGTGCCACTGGCTGCATTGCCCAATGTCTGCATCTCCTAAGTGTACTCTGAAAAGAGGATAGAGAGTAGACACTCCATCCAGCATAGGTGTACACTCACAGTGTGGTGCACAATCCTACCCACCATCTGTGGCAGCTCCTGTTGGGTGATAAAGTCACCACCTCTGCCACTGCTCCCAGAGGGAGCCAGAGCCTATCCTCCAGGGCAGATCTACCTGAGGGGCCAGGTAGTGCAGGGGTAGCACAGGGGGTGCTACCAGGTAGCACACAAGATGTGCTGGGCAGCATTGCTGTAGCCTAGGGAGTGGGGGCAGGAGGTTCCTGCAGGACAGGCCTACCTCAGTGTGTAGTAGGAAAAAACAATAAATAATTTTAAAAAAATTAAAAAAAGGAGAAAAGGGTTGGAGTGAGAAAAAAAGGGAGAACATTAGTAACTTCATATGTGATATAAAAAGCACTGATGCTAATATTTTATTCTGTTCTGTTACCTTTACTTTTAGCACTACAAACTCCTAATAAATGTATACATTATTTTTAAAACTATCCAGTTCATAACAGAGGCACACTATAGTACATATTGCGGCCAGCAGTCCTTGACGTGTGCATATATTGCACATGCGTGTTCCACTTATACTGATTACAGTTGCAGCAGGCCATTTGTGCCACTGATATAGAGGTATGAAGTTACATTGCAATAATGAGGGCAACCTAACAGTACTGTATATTTGGGAAGTGTGGTTTTTGAACCCACCACTGACAACTACTGAGTAATGCAGTACTGTTATTTTGCCCTACAGACTACTGCATGCATACTTCCTTTTACAGTTTAGAGATGCATGCTCACTGTTATTTGAGAATATGGCACTGTTACATTGTGCCACATACTAAGGCATGCATGGTTTATTTTACAGTTGATATATGCATTTTTTTTTTTTATTTTACATTTGTTGACCGGGTTAGTCTAACTGGATATATATCCATTTTCAGTAGCGGCCCGGGCAGAAAAGCTCCACATAAAACAGATAAACACAAAGAGCATTAACAATTCAGTTACAGAACATTAAACTTCAGATACAGATAGTTTGTCAGACTAAAACAAGTGTTTAAGGTAATTTAGAATACTTGATGGAACAGAAAAAATAGAACAAAATATAAGATAAGATAATCCTTTGTGTGTGTGTGTGTTTTTGTGAACACTGTGGGAAGAAAGTATTCAGAAGGATATGGAAGATTTCCATCTCAGAGTTATAAGTAAGGAACAGAAGAACAGACTAGTTAAAAAAAACAGGATTGGGAGAGTAGGTGACGGGGCAGAAACTCATCAAGAGACAGAAAGATGTCTAATCCATCTTTCTTTGGTACAGTAAGTGCAACTAGAAGGTATAGGCCTTAAAGTGGCAAAGTGAGTAAGTAGCCTGGGAAGAATGATTATGATGAAAATAGACAGAGGAAGTCTTAGTCAGGGTTTGAACAAGGACATAGCCAATGGCTTGTAAGGTATAGTTTAAGTTTCTTTTTGAAGAGTGTAGTAGAAGACAGAGATGTGTGTTCACTTGGAAGTAGGTTCCAACTTTTCCCCACAGTATTAGAGAAAAGGGAATCGCCTGCTTTATTGTTGGGTTTATGTCTAGATACCAGAAGTTTATCGGCTGAGCGTAGGTTTGTAAGATTTTTATATGGGCAGATTAGCCTTGTGAGAATAGGTATATTATCTGGGTGATAAAGGGTTTTATGGGCAATAATTAATTGCTGAAATAAAATTTGATTGTGCAATTCAAGCCAACCCAGCTGCTTCAGATTTTGGCAGTGGTGGGTTCGAAAAGGGGAACTGGTAGCAAATCTGGCAATATTATTGTAGAAGACTGCCAGCTTGTGGAGGCTGCTTTTGGATAGATTTGTATATATAGGAGAGGCATAAAAGAGAGTAGAGATAAGGTGGGTGTGGGCAATAGTAATTCTAGCTGTGGGGGTAAGGAAGGGCTTAATTTTATAGAGGAAGCCTAGTTTTCGGTTTACTGATTTGATTGTGATGTTGATATGAGTGTCATAATTAAGGCTGCGGTTAATAGTTACTCCTAAGAGTTTGGTAGTAGTATCAGGAGATATGACTGTTCCAGTTTTAGATTTGATAGAGAAGTTAGGTGGGGTGGACTTTTGTGTAGGAGTAAACAGCAAGAGTTTAGTCTTTTTGGGGTTAAGGAGGAGACACCACTGTAGAAACCATTCTTCTACAAGATCAAAGGTATTCTGGGTGAGGGACTGCAGTTCAGAAGGCTCTGTGGCAGAGGATATTAATGTGGAGTTGTCTGCATATTGTATTGTTACAGCTTGGGGGATACTAATAGATAGACCATTTATAAAGACAGAGAACAGAAGAGGGCCCAAAATGGATCCTTGGGGTACACCAAGGGTGACAGGTAGGTGGGAGGATAGAGTGTTTTCCCATAGCACTGCCTGTTGCCTATTGTCTAGGTAGGACTTGAACCACTGCAATGCTTGAGTATCAAATGAGAGGGACTTGAGAAGATTCAGCAGTAGCTGATGGTTAACCATGTCAAATGCTTTTGAAAGATCAATAAAGATAGCAGAGGACAGGGTATTATTGTTGCGATTTTTGTTAATGTGGTCAGAGAAGGAAAGGAGGGCAGTAGTAGTGCTATGGAAAGGTCAAAAGCCATGCTGAGAGCTGGCTAATAGGCTATTTTGAAGAAGGTGGTGTAATAGTTGACGGTGGATGCATTTTTCCATAATTTTAGCTATGGGAGAGAAGAGGGCAATTGGACGGAAGTTAGAAAGGTCTGTTGAGTTGCCACCTTTGTGAAGTGGGATGATTTGTGAGACTTTCCAGATGGATGGGATTGTACCTTCAATAATGGTTCTATTTATCATGATAGAGATAGGGTAGGCAATAACTTTAGCTGCAATTTGAAGATATTTAGAAGTTATGAGGTCTGCTGAGGGGGTAGAGTGTTTGAGTTTTTGAAGGAGGGTACAGATGAGGGATGTGGGGACAGGGTGGAGATGGAAAGTGGGTGGTGAGGTATGTGAGGAGGAGGACAGATTAGAGGATACATGAGGTAGAGAGTTAGCAAGTGACTGGATAGCTTCAGTAAGTTATTGAAGGAGTCAGCAATGTTCAATTAGACACAACTGTATTAAATACCAAGCAGTCCTTAACATTTAATTCTGCTAAATTACAATAAAAATTATTATTATTAAAATGCTATTTAGAACAGCACTGTTCTGATGCATGCATATCCCAAGCTTCTTGCATCCTTAACAAACACGTGGCATGGGATCTGACATTTGAAGCTCACTTTGTAGCAGCTGTGGAAAAAACAAAACAGAACAGAACAGAATACCATTATAAATACCAGTCTTGTCTATATTCAGCTTTTACCTCTTAGAATTACTCACTGAAATTGATACATATCTGTGGGTCTCCCCTGCACTAAATTCCTGGATCCAATGGTCGTGCTGAAACTGATACATATCTGTGGGTCTCCCCTGTACTAAATTCCTGGATCCAATGGTTGAGGGTATCCTGCTTTCTCCTCCAGAGGTCATCAAAGTGATGTCTGCATTGCTTACCAGTGCAGGGGATACCTGTAGTACTGGTCAAAGCCCTGGCAATACTATTCCAGCTTCAGACTTGTATTCTGAGCTTGAATAGTCCCACTGCAGCAACTGGGGCCCATGCTCCTTAACTAGGAGTGCAACAAAAACTTTGGACTCTTGGACACCCCCACCTCTGCGTCCAAAAGTGCACTCCCACTCCAGCAACACCAGACATGCCTACTATAGCTCAAGGTCAGTGTAGAAGGAGCATTTCCCACCAATTTAATTTTATATCCTGATGTTTTCCTGCCAATTGCATGTCTCATGCTTACTGATAGTGCACATATTTTGGTTTTGCAACATTTCAAAAGTTGCACATCAGTTACTATCATGCAAACATGATAGACATAGGTATACACTGCCGGGCACCATGTTTGTGCAATGTTAAGTGATGTGCAACAGTAGCAAGTACTGCAATTTCAAGATTATTTGGTATACAGGCACTTGTGTAAATGTGCTTGTCAAATGCACCATTTCTACAGTTTTCTTACAGCTATTACCACAAGAAGGTTGAGAAAACAGTTGTGTATGTTGCATTTCATTGCTATAATCTACAATCTAACAACAGTAAAACAAAATTTGTACACCCTGTACTAGAACCCTAGACCATCTGCACGCCACACTTAACAACACAGGATTAGTGACATGATATGCCCTATCTTAGTAGTTATTGCAAAGTTTTCACTGTTAATCGCAGTGCAACACCACTTACTGTGTTTTCACAATAGCCAATAGTATTAATTTGCAAAGTCAGGTTACGGAAGGGGTGAAGCTGGATAGTGTAATAAAGTCCAAAATAATGTCGCTCTGGATAAACTCTAAAATAGAAATCCAAAAAGTAAAAATCCAAATAAAGCGTACAATATTATAGTTCACAAACCAATTTATTGCAACGGACAAGCGCTTTCGCTAGATGTAGCTTCCTCAGGTCACTTTAAAGTGACCCCTTCCGTAACCTGACTTTGCACATTTATTTGTTTAAAATATCGGAAGGAGTGTTTACCTGCAAGGGGGATTGTCATTCTACTTTGGATTTATCTCAATAGTATTAATTGAATGCACCCAGTTTATGTTTATGGCTGTCTGGGGTCCTGTCTGCAACCTGGGTGGTCCATTCCTCCAGTTTGTGTGCTGCTGCACTTCGCACAAATCAGAGGGGCAGAGCCAAACATGTTTGTGCTAAGCGGCGCAGCGAGTAAACACTGGCCTCAGGAAAAAAAAAGGAGACTGTCCAGCTTTTTGCAGAATGTTCAGATGTTTGCATCATATTTTTGAGCTGTTCCTTGTAAAATGTGTGGTTTTCTGAAAAATCACAGAAGATTAAAGTCAGTACATAATGACATACACTTCAGTTTCATACTTTATATCTTTTAGAAAATACATGCTAACACAAATCCTATTATTCTACATACTTTCCACAGTTATCAGAACAATACAGCAAATCTGTCTCTATTTTTGATCCTTTGTCCTCTCCCCCCCCCCCCCCAATTAGACAGACTGGATGCTATAAAAGTATAGTAAAAATAGCAACAATAAAAAACAAACTGAAAATATGCCTCTGTACAAGTGAAGATTCACAGTTAAATATTAAAAAAGCACTTGCAAGCTATTTAAGTGTTTGCCATTGGGATTATGGGTGTTTCTGATAAAGGCCATTTTCATGGCCGAAAGCACTTAAGCCTATATTTGTGTTAATAAAAGGAAGCTGTCTTTGGGATTCACCACTTGGCAGCTTTTGGAATTTATTGCAACACCTTGCAAGTGCTTTTTGTATATTTAACAATACCAATAATCCTTTTTAAGTGCCATGACATAAATCCAGCTTTGCTCCCCCACCCCAAATGATGAATATACTCATAACTAATGTAAAAAGCTAAAAGTGTAAATGCCATGAAACAGACTATTCATACTGTCATGTAAGCATATGCAGTATGTATCTGATAGAATACAGTCAAATTTTATCAATCCTTATATTGCTATAGAGAGATATACTATATAGCAAAATAATAGCCTCCCTTTTGTGTACAGCATTGGGCTCTCCTTCAGTTTCCCTGCCTACATGGTTAACAACCCTGTAGACTCAGGGCAATCAGCACATTGAAGATGAAAATGAGGTCAAAACCCACTAGAATTCCTGAATCCCAAAAAATTGTAACCATGTAGGGATGTTCGATTTGTGTAGGCACTTCCACAGTGTTTGTTTTCAATGGATGGCAACAGTTAATGATGACATCATGGAGTATGTCAGGTTACACTTACAGAGGTGTACATGTAGGTCTGTGAAGTCTGAAAGTGCATATAAGCAGTGCACAGTTCACAGGTTCTGTTACATCCTGTTTATTATTTGTTAAAATGTGTCATCTCTGTCCAGTTTAAGTATTCTTTTTTATTTTGGCATTGTTTGCTCAATGCAGTGCTTAGCACAACCACAGGAAATGGAGGAATAAAAAGTAGGTTTTGTGGTGCTTGCCATATAACTATTCCTGTGACAGTATGTAGTGTGTGTAGTGCTAGAGTATAGATGGTCCTGGGTTCTAGTACAGGGTCTGCAACCTTTCCTTCTCTGTTTGAGCTGCTTGCACGATATCACAGGAAATGGAGGAATGAAAAGTAGGTTTTGTGGTGCTTGCCATATAACTATTCCTGTGACAGTATGTAGTGTGTGTAGTGCTAGAGTATAGATGGTCCTGGGTTCTAGTACAGGGTCTGCAACCTTTCCTTCTCTGTTTGAGCTGCTTGCACGATATCACAGGAAATGGAGGAATGAAAAGTAGGTTTTGTGGTGCTTGCCATATAACTATTCCTGTGACAGTATGTAGTGTGTGTAGTGCTAGAGTATAGATGGTCCTGGGTTCTAGTACAGGGTCTGCAACCTTTCCTTCTCTGTTTGAGCTGCTTGTTTGCACGATATCACAGGAATGGAGGAAAGTAATAACAAGTTTACCGCGTCTATCTTATTTAAGTTTAACTTGGTGCAGTAATCAAGTAAATAGTGGGTGGATTTGTACAGAGCATACCTTAACATGTGACAGCAGGCACTTATTTTACATATGTGTCCACTAGTAAGTTTTGGTTCTTATTCATATAGTTTTTTAATTGCACTTTTTGTGTGTAGCTCCACATGGCACAAACAGTGGAAGCAGGGAACAAATACATTTTGGGTTTGGCTGTGTTTATGTGGTTTGAACGAAGTGAGGTGGACCATCTAGGAAGCAGTCAGCAAAAAATAGAAACAGGATAGATTCAATCCATGCCCTTGGCCATCAAGAAAACCTGGCCTGGCGTACAGATGGTACTGGGTTCTAATACAACATGTATAACCTTTATTTTACTGCTGTGACACTGCAGTTTGCAGCAATGAAGTGCAACATACAGATCTATTTCCTCACCATTCTTGTGGCAACAGATGTAAGTGTAGGACTGCCATACACATGGTCCTGGATTCAAGTATAGCATATGCAATACAATATTTACTGATTGAGTAATCTAGGTATCACATTTATGAGCAAATGTATGACTGCGGGTACACTGTGTACTATAGGCCTGTAAATGTATTACTGCTATCTGAACTGGCATGGCTTTTTAAGTTTTGCAAAAAAACACATACACAACTGCCTATACACGCAATTGCTTGTCACTGTGGCATCCTGTTTGTCAGATGTTAACAATGCTGCTCGCATTTGCACACTGCTTACCAACAAGCAAACAGGTTTAACTCGCACGGGTATACACTTTAAGCATCTCGCAAATCTGATGCTCACTGTACTATGAACCTGCATTTATGATACTTTCTTACAGGTACTATATTACTGTTCTGATGAGATTTGACTATAGTGCTGTATACAATCCTGAGATTTGAATGTGATGGCATGATTTATGATGAGCACCATGTGTTGTACTGGAAAATCCTTAAAGAGAAAAATTAGAAGGTAATGAGACATATTGCAATGTCTGACTTTACAGCCCTTACAAGAGAATGCACTATAATGTAGTAAAATGATGATGCTATCCACTGTATAACTTGGCAAGGCAAATAGTGAAAATTACAATTATCATTTCAGCAAGACAAATGCAGATACACTGAGCATTAATGTAGCTATAAACCCTGTGCATCAGACACAAAGCTTTTGTATCACTGAATTCAAAAGAGAGAAAACAGGGATATGTCACAGTTATCATCACTTGCACATGGTGTTGTGTGTGTGTGGGGGGGGGGGGGGGGCTAAGCTGGTACCAAAGGTTGGTGAGTGTGTGTGAGTAAGAAAGGGAAGCAGGCAGGTTGAACCATATAAATGTTGTGTGTGTGTTTGCAGGGGTCCTCCATGTGAAAATGGTATGTAAGAGTCTGCATGAAGACAGCCAAGCTCAGTGTTAGCTCTCTGTCTTGGTGTATCAAACAGGTGTGAGTCTTGCATGGTAGAGTTGGCAGTTCATAGTTGTTGTTCCCAGCAATGAGAAATGGCTCTGCCAGGAATTGCACTGGCACCTCCACGCCCAAGGTAAGATGCAGTGTAAGATGCAGTGCTGCTACCTGAATGTGGCTGTCTGCTGAATATAAATGTGCTGTTTCACAGGAATACACAGGACCATGACCCCATGGCCTGCCATGTCTGGGTGTGGACAGCACATCACCAGTGGATCAGTGGAAGTACTGACCCTACAGGAATGTGACCGGGCACGGCCACATTGGCTATCAGCAGATATTGTGGCTAACTTATGTCCATGAGGATGCCATTCCCCTCCCAGCAGATGTTCCATCACAGACACCGCTTGTTCCAATGTGTCATTCATCTTATCCATTGCATCGGCAACATGGTGTGGGCAGTCACACATGTCAGACTGTGCTGCATGTACAACCCTGAGCATTTGTCTGGAGTACCCTTCTGAACATGTCTGTTTCTCCATGATAGTCCTAAACGTATGCTAAGTGACACAGGAATAGACACTTGCACCAGGTGGAGGAGGGACAGCAGGCCCCCTCTGAGCACCTCTATCAACCCTCCTGCATGGCAACTCACCCACACTTTGGCTTTGGCCAGGGTCAACAGGCACTGAAGCCACTGTAGCCACATTTTCCTAATCAATGTCCTCATTCTCCACCTGCCAATATCTGTGGGCTCAGTGGACTGGGCAGGCCTAGGCCTACTGGCTGTGTCTAGGGAAAATGAAGGGGGTGGCTGGATGTCAACCTCTGTGCCAAATTCAACCTCTGCTCCTCCACCTGTGCCTCATTTTGGCAACTGTCATCATCAGTGTCTTCTGAGACACTGACATCAGGTAGCACAGAGCCCACACTCTGACTGTCATGATCACATGTGATAAGTAGGAAGAAACACAGGCATCCATTAATACCTGCACTACTATGATGCAATATATACTAAACAAACAGTGCTGCGATTATTACAGGCACTACAGCAATATACACAACAGGCCTAAAATGACAAAGGATATTTCTTTAAAATGATCTGCAGTATTGACATAAATGTATTTGGCTTACCATCTGCAGAAGGCATATCTTGCTGGACCCCTGATGGTCCTGAAAGAAGTTAAGCAAGAGGTAAGGTGAATATCATCACATTTAACAGTAAGACAGGGGGTAATACATGCAGTCATCTATATCTGCATTAATTCTACTTTCAACAAGAACATGGCTGACAACTCCAAACTAAGCTTATAACTGTAGTAATGTTCAATCCTCCCCCAAAAAAATATATGTGACACAGAAGAGACATTTATGTCAATTGTTTTACTATACAACAGCATTCAACTGGACATATAACAAAGCCTACCTGGAAGGTCCTCTTGGGACTTAGGAGTGGCACTCATGTCAAGGGCATACTGTGGTCCATCCTGATGTGTGTTCTCTGGAGGATTCTGGAGAATATCTGGAGGATATTTGACAGGAACTCTTCACTGTGGTAAGAGGTGGTTCTGTAGCAGTCCCTGCCCTGGTTAACCTTTGGTCTCAGGCAACTGCAGCTGCTCTCCTCCATGTAGTGGTAATCATGTAATCATGTCAGTGGCCCTGTGGCACACCTGTTCATAGGTCCAGCTGTGGCCAGCCAAAGAATTAAAGTTCTCGACAATTTGCTGGCATAATTGTAGCCTGTGTGCCATATTGGGCCAACCTATTCCCAGCAGAAATGCCCCATGCTGGGGACAGCATCAACAATGATGTCATTTTCTGCACCGCTGAATGAGGGTCTCCACCTCACTGACATCATTTGTGTCCTAAAAGACAACAGAATGATAATACACATAAATATCACATAACTGCAAATTAACCATTTCCAGATAAAAGAGGAAAGATAGCCAGTCAGTATTACCCACTGGACAAACATAAAACCGTCTACAGTACATATGTGAAATACTAACAACAGGCAGGATGCAAAACAAGGAGAGTAGCAAGGCCAACATATCCTTGTATATCCCATAACAGTAACTCAACTGTACTCCCCCAAAAGAACAGTCCATTCTAGTTTGTGACATAACAGTAACTCTCCTTTGCTCCCTCACCCACAAAAGAACAGGCAAATGAGCCATTTTGCTAATAAAACATCTTTGAAATGCTAAAAGTGCCTTCAAAGGACCTGCCCCTGAAACATTTGTACATATTTACCATGCAGCAATCTATTTTCATGTATTGTTAGTCATGTGTACCTCTGAAATGGTTTGAAAAACATACCCATGCTATTTACACTTCTAACTAATGCATACTGATAAAAGTGTAAAAGCCTTTTTTTCACATTATTCATAAATATATACCAGCATACGCATTATCTAGGTAACAAAATGGGAGCATACCTGCTGGAGTTCAGTACTCCTCTGTAAAGATATCTTGTGAAGAAATGCACTTTTCTGAAGTCCTGCAAATGTGTATCAAGTATCCTCACCATCAGTTTGGCTAGTTACATATTTGCCTTTTTATAATGGAGGAGATTATGAGTGGACTGCATCTGTCTAGGCTATGTTTCAGATGCCAATTATAGCATAAGCAGCTGAATTGCATGCTAATCAACCAGTCTGGTGGAGCTAGTCAGCAAGTTACAAAGCAACCATTCAGACTCTATGCTGTTTTTTCCTGTGGATTTCAAAAGTAGTGGAGTACAGACACAGACAGTCTGCACAGACAGAATGTTAGGAGCTGCTGCTGCTTAACTCCATTTATATGTGCTACAGGCTGCATACAATGCTGCTTCTGCTGCCGATAGGCCTAGGCTGAGACAGAGAAGAGTTTTCAGTCCACATTTATCTCATCACAGTATATAGAACATGGTAATGGTTGAGTACTACAGGGTGGACAGGGACACACTACAGGAACTCTGTGATCTCTGCTGGCCTCAACTCAGAGACAGAGCCTTTACCTCCCCATGTATTGGCTGTGTACTGCTTGCATCACAGTCAGCTCTGAACTAAGACTGTGGCAACTGCTGCATTTACAAAGTAATTCCTGAGCATGTACTGCATTGTATAATAATATTATGGCATGTCCTTCTATTTCATCACTTGGTACAGTAAGCTAGTAAAAGGTGGGAGATTTGTATGGACATTAACGTAACATGTGACAGAAGAGAGTTATTTGACTAGTATGTGTCCATTAGCAAGTAGTAGGACTCAGGCATCAAAGATTCACACATTCATACCGCTCCAAAGTACTTATGATCATTGCATGCCCTCTGTTTAGCACCATATGTTTGTAATGGGAAATCATTACAGAGAGAAGTTAGAAAGAAATGAGACACATTGCAGTTTCTGACTTCACAACCCTCACAAGATCAAACACACAGGATGCAAAACAAGGAGAGTAACAACAACAGCATATCCTTGTTTGTGCCATAACAGTAGCTCAACTTGGTTCCCCCCTCGAAAGAACAATGTACCCTTGCATGTGCCATAACAGGAACTCACCTTTGTCCTCCCTTCCCGAAAGAGCAGTCTGTGCTTGTTTGCTCCATCCAACCTGTCCTTATTTGATGGCAACTGCATATCATAGTATCCCCAGTTAATATCCTTACACATTTTAAGGTAAATAACATAGACTGGCTTACACACTGCATAATTCTCAGTAATGGTCAGATAACTGATGAATGACCAAGAAACACAGAAAGGTAAGACAGAGCTGTATATTTGCAAGCAATAATTATAACAAGTTGCGTGATCACTAAGTGCACTATGTCCAAATATAATACATATAAATGTACAAATAGTTTATGGTTTGATATCAGTGTACATTCTGTTGCACTTGGTTGTGTGAGTAATTACTTACTTTCTTTGCTGCAAAGCTGTTTGTGTGGCAAACATGGATAAGGCACCCATCCTGTTTTCTGCAGGTGCATTACAGTGAGAGTTGAAATCCAGACAAATGTAGACATATCTTATGTGTACTAACATTTTCTGCTGTGTATGTCACAGACTGATTTTTCCTCATTTCAACTATTTCTCAGTTGTTTACTTTCTTTTTTATTTGGGGGGGGGGGGGCACTGCTTGCGCAATGCACCATTTAGCACAAACAGGTTTGGCTATGTTCATCTGGTTGCATGTAGAGCAGCAGTGCACAAACTGGACGAATGGACCACCCAGATAGAAGACAGAACCCAAACAGCCACAAACATAAACTGGATCTATTCAATTAATACTAATGCACATCGCACAAACACATTGACTGCCAGTGCGCACCATCGAGTACCATGTTTGCGTGATGGTAAGTGATGTGCAACATTTTCAAATGTTGCAAAACAAAAACATGCGCACTCAGTAAGCACAATACCCGCAGTTGGCAGGAAAACAACATTCTACATTGGTAGGCATTGCAGGTGTTCGTGGAGAGGTTTTAAGATTCTGTCTCAAAGATGGGGTGTCCAGGAGTCCAAAGAGTTTATTGAAATCCTGGTGAATGAACATGGGCCCAGGCTATTGCAGAGGGACTATTGTGGCACAGATTACAAGTCAGAGACATGGAATAGACTTGCTGGGCTTTAACCAATGCAACCAGTATCCCCAACATTGGTGACCATTGTAGGAATCACTACAGAGACCTCTGGATGAGGAAGAGGGATACCCTCAAATGTTGGATCAAGGAATGTAGGACTGGGGGCACCCCACAGATGTGTAAGTATCACTTACAGAGAGTACTTGTAAGAGTTAAAAGCTGGATATAGTCAGGATTGGTATTCATAACGGTATTCTGTTCTGTTATGTTTTTTCCACACCTGTCACAGACCAAGAATTGACTGTGCAAAACCCATGCCACAAGATTGGAACTGATGTGAGAAGCATATGGTATGCATGCATCTGAACAGTACTGTTATTGTAGTATTAAAAGAAAAGCCACCTTTACACACAGGCCTATCCTCCACGGCAGTACTACCTGAAGGGTCAAGTAGTGCAGGGGCAGCACCAGTATCCCCAACACTGGTGACCATTGTAGGAATCACTACAGAGACCTCCAGATGAGGAAGAGGGATACCCTCAAATGTTGGATCAAGGAATGTAGGACTGGGGGCACCCCACAGATGTGTAAGTATCACTTACAGAGAGTACTTGTAAGAGTTAAAAGCTGGATATAGTCAGGATTGGTATTCATAACGGTATTCTGTTCTGTTATGTTTTTTCCACAGCTGTCACAGACCAAGAATTGACTGTGCAAAACCCATGCCACAAGATTGGAACTGATGTGAGAAGCATATGGTATGCATGCATCTGAACAGTACTGTTATTGTAGTATTAAAAGAAAAGACACGTTTACACACAGGCCTATCCTCCACGGCAGTACTACCTGAAGGGTCAGGTAGTGCAGAGGCAGCAGAGAGGGTGCTGCCAGGTCACGCAACAGAAGATAAGGCTTGGGGTGACAGGAAAAAAAGGGAAAGCATGAGTAACTTCATACATGACAGACAAATCACTGATACAATTATTTGACTTAAAAAAACTCTAAAACAACTTTAAAAGTAAAAAGGTCCGAGATATTTTGTAGACACCTTCCTTTAGCTTGGCTAGGCTTTTGTTGTTATTTTTGCTAACTGGTTTGTCTGTGTAACCTTTCTACTTTTTGGTTTAGTTGTTAGTTGGGATATTTTGCAGACATCTTAATGGTTAAGGGCATCAGCTGGGTTTAAAGTCCCTTTGTTTATAGAGTATAGCCAAACAGTCCACTTATGCTGTGCTCACAAGGTCATAAGAAGGCCAAAACATCCATGTCCACTGTTAGTGGCATTTGGCTTTGTTGGCCTGAATCTGTCTATAAAGACTTAAAAAAGGAAAAAGTCATGAACATTCAGAAACAATTTAGCCAAAACTCCTGATGTCCTTAAGGGGTTATTTGCATATATCCCATGGGCCTCTATTATAGGAGGTTTAAGGTATCACAGTGAAAAATCTGGCTTGGCTAGGTTTTTCTTGTAATTTTTAGTAATTGGTTTGTCTGTGTGACCTTTCTACTTTTTGGTTAGTTGTTAGTTGGGATATTTTGCAGACATATTAATGGTTAAGGTCATCATCTGGGTTTAAATACCCTGTGTTTCTATAGTATAGACAGTCCATTTATGCTCTGTTGACAAGGTTATAAGAAGGTCAAAACATGCATGTCCACAATTAGTGGCATTTGGTTTTCTTGGCCTGAATCTGTCCATAAAGACTTAAAAAAAGGAAAATGTTATGACATTCAGAAGCCACATAGCTGAAACACGATTTCCTCAAGGGGTCATTTGCATGTACCCCATGGGCATCTATTAGCAGAGGTTTAAGGTATCAGATGGAGAAAATTCTAGATTAGCTAGGTTTAACTTGTAGGTTTCAATAATTGATTTGTCTGTGTTACATTTTTACTTTTTGCTACAGTGGAAATTGAGGAATTTACCCTTTTCTCCGCTGCAATGTGATCTCACAGTTGGTATGTATAATTTGCAAGGGGTGTTGGGGGGGTTGCAAGGGGGCTTGCCCCCCCCCCCTGCAAAAACACAGATTTTGGGGGGTTTTCTGTTTGTTTTGTTTGTTTTTCAGCTTTATGGAACATTGATCACATGGTCGCAGCCATATGTAGTTCAATGTGCCATAACATTGATGTTATTATATAGACGTGTGTGTGTGTGTGTGTGTGTGTGTGTGTGTGTGTGTGTGCGTGTGTGTGTGTGTGTGTGTGTGTGTGTGTGAGAGATGTTTATGTGGTACTGTTATGGAAAGGGTGTTTGTACCCTAAATACATTGGGTGCATTATGGGAAGGGATGGGATAGGTCTATGGTTATTTTTAGCAACTTTGATTAGGACAGTGCAGGGCAGCTTTCATGTCTCTACTCATTATGACTGGAAACAAGATACTTAAGTGCAGTGATGTGTTATCATTTATTTATTTAACAATATAACTATGTTCAGAGTTGTTCTGATAAGATGTAACTATATTTCATATGAATTAGCCCATACTGAAGTTGCTAGTCACCCTTACTCAGTATTATGTTTCTTGCTGCAACAGCCCTATTACTCAGCCTCTGGTGTTCCCATCTAGGTGTGGCTAACACTTCCAGATCCTGTTTTTGCTCTGTTGACCTAATTTCCAGACCCCTAACAGATGTGTCACCAGTTGCCACATCTAAGGTACAGTACTTTGCTTGTCTATACTAGTGCCAACTACTAGGCATCTTTAAATCCTTTTTCAAACACTTCTCACATTCTCTCCTGCTGCACCTAATTTTGTGTCATCATCATTCCAGGCCATGTTCTCTGCTCTCTTACTTTCGTTATTCCTGATGCTGACCCTCTCACCACAAACTTGTGTCCTACAATTCAACCATGCAGTGAGCCAATTATTTTGCTTTGATCCTACCACTAACCTTTCCAGCTTTTGTAGCACCCCCTGTACAGGACAGAGTCAAAGGCCTTGCATATATCTATTTACACCATGTCTTCTCAAAGTTCTTCTGTAACCCTGTCTTGCAGCTTTTTCTGCTCATGAGCCTGCGTTGGTTGCTCTTTTGAATATTGTTGTCCTCGAGGAAGGTATCTAGTATTTCTATGTTTCCATAACTCTCCTTTCCACTGCTGTTATCATAAGAATCTTGTAGTCACTTGGATTTCTTTTTCCTTTTTTTCTTGTTGCTCCCTCCTTTGTACAGGCACCACATTTGCTGTCTTCCACATTAGCCAGTGATCTACTGAAAACCTTGGTCAGGAGATCTGCCAGCACACTAACCATATTCTCAAAGACCCTTCCTTCCTAAACCTCACAGTAGCATGATTATTGTTTAATAATTGTACCTTTACCCATTCATCGCTGGCCCTTTTGACCTTGCTTTGGGCCACTGCAGATATATCTCCTTTATATGCCTTAAGAAAAGTGTTGGTTATAATCTAGATTACCCAGGTTAGTTACCTGCCCAGGTGTGCAGAGTGGAAGAGGAATAATGAAGAGTAGCACCTAGAATAGAGAAATGTGCTAGTGCACATCCAACATCAACCTCTGGTGAAGACAAGGAACCCAACAAAGGAGGTGTCAGCAGCTGGGTAGTACATTGGACAGGACATTAATGAGTGTTGCCATGAAGGTGGGATAGTTTATAAGTCGTCATTGCAAAGTCAGCAGTATGCATCACCCAGCACATCCAAGCACTTAGGTCACAACCTACCAACCAGCAATGTGTCAGCCTGAAGGAATATAATGACCCCTACACTCCTGTTCCTCTCTCCATTTGTGAAATTGTGCATAATCTGTAAACCATTAAACAATTCTCTCTAGAAACAGACAATACATCCAAGGATGGAAGAAAGGAGAAAGGATCATATTGGTTTATACTGCAATAACGGTGACCTCAGATAGAAAAATATGTTGGTCAGTAGAAAATGCTGCAGGATTGGAAGGCAGTAGCTAATCCCAGCAGTCATTTTGTCAAATAAGATAACATGTAGCAGTAAAAAAGAAATATTTTCTTTCTACTGCAGTTCTGCCCCAGATGGATGAATTTCTCATAGCCTGAGACTTCAGTTAATGCCTGGTCCCTCTCTGCTCTAAAACTTGCAATTTGTTCCTGGAAGATTCAGAATTCCCATCAGCATAACTGTCCTCCACCATACCCCTTTTATTCTATCATCCAGTTTGCCATCCTCTCACTCCAATGGGTCCAGGGCCCAGTAAACTGCCCTAGTCTTCCAAGATAGGATCTCCTATCCTCTGTGAAGAATAACACAAGGTCTAATCAGACCCTCAGGTACTTGAAAAGCTATACCTGTGTTACCTGGCAATTATGCAAGGTGTATAAATGCTACAAATTGTTGCAGATGTTTGTACTGTTTCAAATAACATGGAATGAATTTCAAAAGCATTTCTCTGCAGATTAATCACAGATGTCACATTCTCAATCTAAATAACATTGTGAATGTCAGCAACAAATCAGCTTACTCCAAAGAAAAACTTGTAATCATACCAGAGACTGTAATAATCTAGTGTTACGTTTCTCAACAGAAAGGCAAAATAAAATGTGTGCCAGGGTTGATGTCTGTAAGATAAGTACATCAGCCTCGGAGGAGGTATAAAGAACCCTGACAAAAGCTATGCTCATGGAAGGTAGCTATCAATATATTTAACTGGATAGTTTGCAAAACTATGCACAGCATACCTAACAGATCTAAGCCAGCACAAGTGAGGTATATGAAGTTACAATCCAATGCACTGTAAAGGAAATAATGCAGAAGTGTATACTGTTTGGAGATGTTTTAGGCTGAATTATGTAGTTTCTGATAATTGTCAGTTAACAGTACTCTTTTTTACTATTGGATACCATTACTAGCTGCTTAAAGGACTGTTGCAACTGACTAATTCTCTGGTTTTGGACACTACCTGAAGGTAGAGTGCACCTGATGAAGTCCACTGTTCACATTTGCTTCTATAATATTATAGGTTCATAGGTTCATAGGTTGGCACTAGGCTATCTGCCCTAGGGCCTATACAAGCCTAGCCATAACAATTCCCTGGATATTTCTTCTCGCAATATTTACTTCCCTAGACCCCCGTCTAGCAGGGTGACTGACATGATCCCCGGGGTGAATTTCCTATCTCCTATCCAATCATCAAGGTTCCTTTTGAAGAGGGCCAAGGAGACGCTCTGCTTGACATATATGGGCAGTCTATTCCAGAGTATGGGGAGTCTCTGGGTCAGGAACCTATCCCTCCAGCATGTTTTGTTCATTGTGATGACAAGGTTTAGATCCCTGGAGCATGTGGCTCTGAGGGATTGGGATTTCTTTAAGTGGAGCATGTCCAACAGCTCAGGGTTTGACATGGCCTTGTATGTTAAGCAGAGATTGTCTCTGAGTAAACGATATGCCACAGAGTATAGCTGGAGTGTTTTTAGATGGTCAGCATATGGCATCTGCTTTAGGCCTGTGATTTTTAGTGAGGTATTTCTGTGGCTTTTCCAGCTATTGCAGATGTCTTGTGAAGTGCATGCCAAATGGGGCATTATACTCTATAATGGGTCTAATAAGGGATGAGTAGAGGGGGACAATGACCTCCTTTTTTCTGGATGAAAAGCCCTAAAGCCCTTAGTGATGAGGTGTGCCACATAGAAGGATTTCCTGACTGTTGCGGCGATGTGGTTATCGAAGGGGAGACCTCTGTCCACCTGTGTCCCTAAGTCTCTCATCACACTTTCGATGTTTAGTGTACTGCCGCTTATGTGGTAATTCATGGGTACATGTTTTTTTCCAAAGGGGATAACTATACATTTCTTGGCATTAAGCTTGAGCCCATGGCTCTGGCACCAGGCATCTGTTTCTGTAAGGCCCTTTTGTAGAATATCCACATCACTTGGGGATTCAATAATAGCTCTCAGTTTGCAGTCATCTGCAAACTTTGTTAGCCAGAGTCCCATAGTGTTGGCCTGTACTTCAGAGAAGTAGATGCCAAACAAGAGTGGTCCCAGGACTGAACCCTCAGGTACTCTACTTGTCACTTGTCTGGAGCTGGATTTGGAGTTGGCTACTTTTACAATCTGGGTTCTGTCAGTAAGCCAGGTGGCAATCCATCGGGTGATGTAGGGATTTATGCCCAGCTTAGTAAGTTTATCTATGATTCCAGAATGGGGGATGGTGTCGAAGGCCTTGGCGAGGTCCAGATAGGCTGTGTGGACTGCCTTACCCTTGTCCTCAGCTCTGGAGACTGATTCATAGATGTCAATCAGGTTCAGGAGACAAGATCAGCCCTTAACAAACCCAAACTGGGTGGTGTCCCGTGTTTGAACGTTGCCAATGTCTTTGTATATAAGTTCCATGATAATGAGTTCCATGCCCTTGCAGATCAGGCTCATCAGACTGATGGGGCGGTAGTTCCTGGGATCCAAGGTGGATCCCCCCTTATGGAGTGGGACAACTGTAGCTGTGTGCCACTCAGCAAGCACGAAGCCTGAGGTGAGGCTATGATTAAACATGACACTTAGGTGAGGTGCCAGTTCATTTTGTATTTCATGTAGTACACAGCCTGGGATGTCATCTGGTCCCATGGATGCTGTATTCTTAGCTTTGGAGAGTGAAGTTTCTACTTGTGTGGTCGTGATTACCAGAATTTGGCAATCTTTTGGTATTGAGATGGGCCATTTAGGGGGTGAGAGGGGGGTGAAGTTGGCAAAAATCGATCTGCCAGGATATTGGCAATATCCTTGGGATCAGTATATTTAATGCCATTCTGTTGTAGCTCAGAGCAGATCTGAGCATTGAAACAAACTAGTAAAGCACGGGTAAACCAAGAACGCCAAAAAGCACAAATCCTTGATGCTCCACACTAGAATGAAGCACTGAAACCATAAAGTGCTTAGATTATGAATGCTTTAATAAACTTAAGTGTACAAGTAATGAAATCCACTTTTCGTCAAGACAAATAGCTTAACTTCTTAACTATAGAATGCCTTGTGGTTGTATTTGGAACCTTTGGCAATTTTATTTTTGTAACTAGCTTTTGAGGATTTTATGAGGGATCTCATCTTCTTACTGAGGCTGGTGAGGGAGTTTTTTGCATCCTGGGATTTTCCTCTTTTCTGCAACAGTTTCTTCCTTCTGTTGTATAGTTTGTTTATAGTAGGGGACCACCAGATTGGCTTCCTTTTTTTGGTGGAGAGCATCTTGGTTCTATTTAGGATGGCACAATTCAGGCATGAGTGGATGTGCTCATACAGTGCCTTAATGTAGGATTCTGCAGTCGAACTTTCAGATCCCGTCTGCATGGGTGTCATGAAGTTTGTCACTACTGACTTCAGTAGCATGAAGTTGGCTTTGGAGAACCTTTTTAAGGAGGTTTCCTTACTGGGGGGGGGGTGTGATGTGGATGTGAAGGGTGATTTGCTTATGGTCAGACCTGACCAATGAGGGGGTGACCACTGGTGTGGAACATCTATCTCCCATGTTGGTAATGACCAGGTCTAGGATATTAGTGGGACAATGGATTAGTTGATCCAGAGTGTTGGAATTTATGAATTCCAAGAAATGTTGGGAAAAGGAGTTGGTACCCAAGTAGTTTTCCCATTTAATGGCAGGGTAGTTGAAATAACCCAGTATTAGGGTGTTTGGTTGTATCTTAATATTTTCCAGTATGTTTAGAAAGGTGTAGTGAGAATCTTTGGGCATGGCAGGGGATCTGTAGCAAGCTACAATTTGGATTGCAGTCTTACCTAGTGTTAGTTGCACCTGGAGAATTTCAGATGCATTGTGTTGGGCAACTAGCCTGGAGGTGTGAATATCCTTGGTGAATATGGACACTCCTCCACCTTTAATGTTTCAGTCTTGGTTTTGTGGCCAAAAAGTGTGGTAAGAGTTGTAGCCTGGTATTGCAGGGGTGCTCTCTGGAGCCTTGAACCAGGTCTCAGTTACTGCACAGATATCGATGTTCTCCATTTTTAGAAGTGCCTCGAGAGAGTGCATTTTGAGATTTAGACTTCTAGCATTGAGTAGCATTACTTTCAGATTTTGCATGCTTTTATCTGTTACGGTGGTGGTTTTGTTCTTTGAACCTTGCCTAAAAAAGGCACTATAGGGGTGGCAAGAGCTTTAGCCAGTTACCTGAATCCCAGGGGTGACAGGTGCAGACCATCTCTGGCAAAGCATCGTGGTTTGCCGATTATGTCTTCCCAAGCAGACAGATACTGGATCCCCTTTGAATGACAACAGAAGCTTAGCCAATTGTTGAAGTCAATCATTTTGTCCTTATACTGTGGTATAATTTTGAGTGAAAGCAGGATGCTACTCAGGGCTAGGGTCATACCTGCCTGGGCCACATGATCCGAGAGCTCTTCCATGTCTCTTTTCATGTAGTCCAGCAAGTCATTCACTCCAGCATGGACAATGACAGAGTCGTATTTGTACTTGTTGTGGAATGACTTGAGTGCATGCGTTATGTGGAGGATCCTGACACCCAACAGGCAGCTAATTTTCTCCTTGTTCAGCCTGGTGAGTGGGACATCAGTGCGTCTGACTATACAGTCACCTATATAGCTGGGCCACATGCTATGCCTATAACTGCACAGTTTGCATTTGTAATATATTTAGAATGGTTGCTACTAAACAAAAGAGTAATTATAATATTTTATTTATCTCTGCAAAATGCAACCAAATTAGTCATAAAAGCAAAGTATTGCTATTAAAAGCAGAAGCATTTGAAACACAATATGTTCTTGGTCGTGGTGCCTTCTGTGCAGAACCACAAACTCAGGGTTTCTTTTTAATGTACCAGGGACAGATGAACAAACTCAGGGTTCTATTTAATATATTGGTATTCTTGATATGCAAATGATAGAATATGAGGGTGTGTATTAAGAATAAACCACCTGTCATGTAGCACATTATTATTTTCAGCTTTTAGAAAAAGCATACTCTTTAACAAACTCTGGGACCTTTTTTTAAATATTGGTATTGGTTTACGCAGTGGTGCATTGAGTAACACGAAGTTCACTAGTTTGGTTCTTGGCTGGGACGCCTTCTGTGCTGAGAGTATATGTCCTCCGTTTGTTCACATGGATTATCTGCAGGTACTCTGGTTTCCTTCTGCATCCCAAGAGCATGCAGTTGTTGGGCTGATGTGCATGTAATGTTTATGTGATACAGAAGAAAAGGCAGAGCAATCCACTTCCATTCCTTACTTGTGTAGTAAACCTAATGGATGGAATTGTCTGTTCATGGGGTAGCTATAGGTGCTGGATGTGATCAATAATGCTAGATGGATTATTTATCTAAAAAAATCGACCGCATAAGAGGATTTGTATTTGGAAAGGGTCATGTTAATTTTTAAGTCAACCAAGATAGTTTCTTACATCTCATACACTAACACATTGAGATTTACATGAAGTGAAAAAAAACTTTCTCACAGGATACCTTAAGTTCAAGACTAGCAAGCTAGTAGTGCAGTGATACTTGCCTATGAATTCCCTTCTTTCTATGTGGCACAAGGTGTAAATGCTGTGTCTTTAAATGAAGAACACAAGTGATTAATGATTTGAATCCCTCTAAAATATACCTTTGATTTGGGATGTATGACTAGGCTGAAAAAGGTCCTTGTGTTAATTAGCTTAGTATAAACCTATGAACCTTAGTGAAGTGAATGGCAGGTAGGATGTCAGTAATATTCCAGATGCTTTTGCAGGTCTCAATATGGCTGTTTCACTCCAGTTTTTACTTCCTGGCACACACACAAGAGGCTGCAGCTGCTAGTGTCATGTGACTACAATCAGATTGGCTGATTTTAGTGATTGTGTCTAGTGACTTGTGTTAGTATTATGAGCTTTTGCTGGAAGCCTAGTCCCTTACATGGCAATAACTGTAGTTCTGGTTCATCTAGTGACTGTAAGCATATTGCACCATGTTATTGGTGGACTTCTGTTACCTTCCAAAAATACAGGTCAATATCATTAGTGAACACATCATAATACAAACAAAAATATATCAGTGCAAAAGGTGATGTGTCCATACACTACTGCCCATCTTCCCTGCCCCCAAACACACAATACAATCCTATAAAATTGAAATATTTACTGTAGCAAAGATAATTGTTGTTGAACCTTAGGAAAATAAACCCGTATAAAACCTATTACATTGTTACATGGAATGTGCATAATAATAATGTGAATAATACTAAGGTGAACACGGAGATTGTAATAGTCATCAATTTAACTACAGTTATGGTATGAGGTTTGGTTACTAGATGTGAATATCCCATATTACAGTATAAGCTAGAGAGCCTGACTGCATGTTAGTTTGTCTTGAAGAGACCTAGGAAGGCAAACAGCACAGTAACCTGTTGCATTGGGTATAAACTGCTTCTATTAAGATATATTAGCATTTATGAGAAGCAACATAAAATACTAGCTAAGGATTTGATGACCATCTGCAATTTCTAAATGTCAGTGTAGCACCTCAGAGCTCATTTGTTTGTGCTCAAAGGCAAGGTGATAAACTGTCTTTCAGTTTCTCTTTAAAGTTTTAAGTGTAAGTCTGAGAGGCTTAGCAAAATTCGCAATACTAATGAGAGTGTAAAATAATATAAATGCTGCAAATATAAATGTTTTATTGTCAATATTGTACATTATAAAATGGTTCATATTCAAGTACAAGACAAAATGAAGATGATGCCTCATACATTAAAAAAAATCTGTCTGTCTGTATCTAGATGTAGTCAATGCAATGGTATGTGGGAGTTTGTAAGTGTTGGGGTGATACTATGGGGGGGTGACTGTAGAAAGTAATGCTCAGTGACTACTTTCTCTGTTTCTTTTCTGTTGTGGTAATCTGAACTAAAAAGGGTTAGTGCAGATTTTGGTAACTGTCAACATTTTGAGAATAACTAATTCCATGTACCTCTGTCAGTTATTTTGAAAACCTGACCTGGCAGGGCAGTTTGTCAGAGTATTTTGACATTCGTGGATGACACTTTTGAATACATCATATGTTTAATGGTTGTAAAATGGCATTTTAGCATTAAATTCAGGAAGCTCTCCTGCAGTGATGTTTATATCCACCAGGGTAAATTAGTGCCATCAAAAAGCCCTACCATTGCTGCTGTCAACATCCAGCTGCCGCAGATTATTAATAAATTTAAAAATGTATGTTAACCAGGATTGTCACTGAAATGATAACAGCTGAAATGTAGGCATGTGGGGTGGTGAGAAAGACAGATCACATTGTTTTATATCATTTAGTGTCTTAATATCAAACAAAGTGCCTTCTGAAATCTTGAGGACCATACACGTGATGCTCTGAACAGAATGGTACAAATGCGAATGTGAAGAAGGCATAGGAAACATAGCTCTGCATGTTGGGGGTCCAGGTGGGGTGAATCCCACCAGGAAGAACACTTCAGTGGTATAACAGTGAATTTCAAAGCTCACTGCTAGTCTAAATCATAGTTTTTTTTTAGATATTTGTGACTCAGTTTCTAATACCATTTGTAAGACAGGCAGCTCTAAAATTTCATTCATTGCTGAAAGTATCCTTACTGAAAGTAGTGTGTTCAGAACTACTAGGCTTAGAATGGTCCCCCAGGTCATTAACCTAGTAACAATCTATGAATCTATGAATCTAAGTTTTAGCATATGCTGGTAGGCAAGTCTGATCTTTGCTGTCACTGATTAGGATACTACTTATTAATACTGAAACAATAGCACTGATAGTAAGAAAAAAGTGACAGAAACACTGCGTGATATTTTACTTTTCCCAACATTTGTATTCGTAACTATTACACAAATTGATGGCTATGTGGAAGAAACAGAAAAAAGAAAGAAAGAAAGAAAGACAAAAGGTAGAATATGCTTCAGCATGCATCATGCAATGCTGTTTATAACATTTTGCAAAGAACAGAGACAGGATTCTTAAAAGTACAACACACTTCTGCACAAGGCTTGTGTGGCTTGGCAGAACTGCATAGAAGTGTAGGCAATATTTACATATCTTAAGTAGGACAGGCAGTGGCTCTGTACAGATAGATGCACTCCAAGTTAGATAAGTGTGCAGCATAGAAAATGCACAAGGGGATATGTACATGTTGTGAAAGATGCACACACTGCGGTGAGGACAGATGATATGGATAGAGACAGATGGTGAGTAGGCTGAACAATGTGCGGGGGACAAAGCATGACCTCAAGAAGAATTGGTTAATCCAAGTTGAGGATAGGGAGGTTATGAGCAGCAGCAACATACTATTTGCCACCTGGCCCAGAGGGGCATTACTGTGATCCATTATTAGACAATGGATAAGGAGGAAAAGTGGTATAAGTCACACCCTTCATTGGTGGTTCTATGGAAAAGGTGGCCAGATGTGAATATGAGCTATCTGCACCAGGGGACATTTCATCTGGGTTAAGTACCTGCTGACTGCTCTCACCAGTGCATCCTCCAGCCCCTGATCCCAGTGAGGCTGGACTGCCTTAGATGATGCTGTCAGGGTACCTGTTTGAGAAATGTGAGCACCACCATCTGGTAAGGCGGGTCTATATCACTACATCGAACCGTCACTTCAGCGAACAGCATTTCATCAGAAATGATGTTCATTGAATTCCCCTCATGTGGGGGGTCTGCACCCCACACATACGCCCTGCTAATTATATATACCAACTCCAAGATCAGACTACAGTGGGCAAGGCAGATTTCCCAATCCTCACTGTACCACAGTCTCAATATGAATAGTTCAACAATGTAAGTGCACTGAAAATAATGTTCGCAGAACTGATTTTTTGCTGAACTTATAGGAACCCTGTAAGGCACTCCCACCCTCATTAAACTCACCATCCTTAACTACAGACTCAGCAGAAGTGAGCTGCAGAGGAACTACTGGCTGATCATAGGAAGATTACCTTCTGTTAAGGCACTCATAGCCTCATTATCCTCACTGTCTTCAGGTACAGCCTCAGCAAAGCTGAGCTTTGAACCTGAAGGAAGGTGACACTATGGGAGGTCTGCCATAAGTGAAGATTGTATTGCATGGTCACTGTTAGCATGAATACCACAGGGCCA
The DNA here is from genome assembly GCF_019279795.1 of Protopterus annectens. Taxonomy (NCBI): domain Eukaryota; kingdom Metazoa; phylum Chordata; order Ceratodontiformes; family Protopteridae; genus Protopterus; species Protopterus annectens. The sequence continues at coordinate 709,865,099 of NC_056733.1, read as the reverse complement.
TAGTGATACCACAGTCACTCATTCTTACTCTTTTTTAATTTCTCCAAATCATTTGGGTTTCTAATACCATGATGGAAATGGACCCCATTCCTAAGTCAAAGTGAGATTAAAGTTTATGAACTTAGTATTGTTTCAATCTTTGATGTCAGCCAAAAGTGCTCTTCATAGCACCCACAATGTGCCCATTAATGACTCCTTCTGCAATTTGTATGGAGTTACATGTATCGGTAACATATATAAATACGATTGTATTTTCTTTTTTATAAGACCCGTTGTTCCTACTACTATTGGAACTGTCTGAGTATCTTTCTTCCACATTGCTCTCATTTCGGCCTGCAAATCTTGATATTTTATGACTTTGTGTCTCTCTTTGTATGCAAGACACTGTAGTCACTGGGTGTAGCAATTTCAATGATCAATGTTACTTTTGTCATTTTTTTATAGACTACTATATCTGGATTTCTCACATCTATCTTTTGAACTGTTGGTAATGGGTGAGCCAATGTGATGTAGACATCATCATTTTCAATTATGCTTTGCAGCTCATATTTCCAGTGTTTTTCAGCTACTTCAGTATTATAATGTTTGCACAATCCCCAGTGCAGCAGTCTTGCCACATTATTATACCTTTCAGTATGCTATTCTTAATCGAGTGTGGCATTTGCTGTGTATTCACAGGACAGATCATCACTGTGGTGATACCTGTACAGACAAGAGCAAGTTAACTGACAGATGCTGGCACTCATGCAGAAGCTGATGATGATGATGATGATGATGATGATGATGATGATGATGATGATGATGATGAGACATAACTACTTGAATTATAGTCAGGTGATGCTGTGGCACCATCTTCCATCCTGAGTGGATATCTACCCATAGAATAAGGTGAATGTACAGTCTCACCCTTCGCCCTCTCTGGAGGGTCCTCCACAGCTGCAAGGAGGGTAGTGATGCTTGACCCATGGCAGCAGATATCTGCACTGCATCTGATGTGTGAATAGTCAAAATACCATAGCTCACATGGGTGCCAGACACCATCTCATGTCACAGGTGGTCTCTGACAATCTTGCAGGACTAAGTATCAATCAGCAGATATGTTGGACTATCATCCAGGCACAGTCTGCAGCTACCCATTCTATCATGGACCTGAATACCGTGTTGCCTGGCATTTCTGTGAGGTCGTAGCTCTGCAGTTTTACACCATTTCTGTGGCAGGAGACACCAGGTCTTAATGCTGCAGGACAGTGGAGTTGCTCCAGATTATAGTAATCTAATGCCATCCCACGTGTATTGCAGGAAGATGTAATTCCTGACATAGAGTATCTATAACCCTGAGACCTCATCTCTGCCTTCAGTGATATGCCCCTTATCTAGTATATGTAGACAGATGTACCTCTGCGTCTCTAGCCACCTGTGCTTATGATGATGACTCTAATACAGTCCACTTTCCCTGCTATGTGGTGTATGTGGGACTGTATGATGCACAGTGTGGACTGACTATGCACTGATCAACATTGCCATATAAACGCATGGCCTGCATTGTGTTTGTTTTGCGAACACTTCACTATCAATGTGTTTGTCAGGGCACAGCATAGTTCTGGACTAGAAGTCATTACTTCACCTAATCTGCCAGTACTATGTCTATCATGGGCTGGCGTGAGCTGTGCAGCTACTGTTTGCAGCTATTCTGCTTCATAATTATCAAATGATGGATCTTCTGCGTTGACTGTGTGTTTGTGTGTATGTGTGTGTGTGTGTGTGTGTGTGTGTGTGTGTGTGTGTGTGTGTGTGTGTATGTGTGTGTGTGTGTGTGTGTGTGTGTGTGTGTGTGTGTGTGTGTGCGCGCGTGTGTGTGTGTGTGTGTGTGTGTGTGTGTGTGTGTGTGTGTGTGTGTGTGTGTGTGTGTGTGTGTGTGTGTGTGTGTGTGTGTGTGTGTGTATGTGTGTGTGCACAATCTGACTGCACAGGTATCATGAGTTTGCCCTGCCTCTTTCCTCATGGGTCTATATTAGAACATCGAAGTTTCAAAACTTTGAATGTTCTAATATCGACCCGTAGTAAGCAAACACTGAAAATATCGAAGCTACAGAAAAACAAATATTTTCCTAGGGAAAAAAATTTGATTGTCCGTTTCTGTTGCTTCAGTATTTTCAGCGCTGTGGTGGAAAGTTACGGGTCGGGTTCAGGTAAGTGTGCGATTGAGCACGGGTTAGGTTAGTTAGGGTTAGGGTGTGGATTAGGTATGTGTGCAATTGTGTGGAAGTGAGGGTTAAGGCGGGTTAGGTGAGTTAGGGTTAGGGCACGGGTTAGGTATGTGTGCGACGTGGTGTGTGGGGAGGGGGGTTTGGGTGAGTTAGGGTTAGGGCGTGGGTCAGGTAAGTGTGTGATTGTGTGGACGTGAGGGTTAGGGCGGGGTAGGTGAGTTAGGTGAGTTAGGGTTAGGGCACGGGTGAGATGAGTGTGTGATAGTGACAGACCTTAGGGTTAGGGTTTGGGTTAAGGTAAGTGGATAGTTAGTGGTGTATGTATAGTTTAGTGTAGGGTTAGGTGTAAGATTTTAGGTGCATGTGTGTGGATTGCTGTTTGTTTGGTGTGCTTGTGTTGTGTGTATGTGTTTTGGAACAGCAAATATTTTCCCTAGGAAAAAATTTGCTGTTCTGTATGTTTTCAACTTTCGTTGAATAGGGTTCAATATTAGAACATTCAAAGTTTTGAAACTTCGGTGTTCTAATATAGACCTTTTCCTCACATGCTTGTCATGTAACATACCACATGTTAGGAACATCTTGTAGACTTGCAGACTGTGGCAGGGTCTTGTTGGAGTGCCCTTCAAGTCATATTCAGGCAGCAGAAGCAGAAAAAAAAAAAAAAAAAAAAAAAAAAATCTCTTGTTTTCCCACCTTACTGAACTAGAGTAGTCCAGTTTCAGAGTTGCTGATCCCTGGGCTTTGTTTTTAGTTCCTGTTACTGATCCATTGCCTTATTAGGAAGGAGGGAAGTTTCTTTGCTTACCAGTGGGAGTGGGAAGCACTGAGCAGCCTTTTTGTCCGAATTGGTGAAGTTTCAGCCAGAAACTAGTAGTCTATTGGTCGTTTTGGGCCAATTCCTAGCTCCTTTCAGCCCCCTGCTATAAAACATGCTAAACACGTGTTTTCCAGCTTGTACCAACTCTGCACAGATCCTCGTGGTGGCCTGCAGAGTGATCCAAGCAGCAGAGAGCTAAAAGAGTGACTTTCTACCAGATATAAGTATTTTTTGTGGCTTTCCCACTGTTATTAAGCTAGTGACTGCATTTCGCCTGTTTTACTGCTACTTTAAGTGATTTCTGCATTTTACACTGTTTATTGCACTTTAAGTTACTAATTGTTGCAAATTGTTTCTGTAGGCTACACACTAAAGTGCTAGCCGATTTACAGCATTTATAGCATTTACTGTCTTTTTTTTCCTTATCTCTGTAATAAAACAAAAAATCTCTTGTTTTCCCACTTTACTGAACTAGAGTAGTCCAGTTTCAGAGTTGCTGATCCCTGGGCTTTGTTTTTAGTTCCTGTTACTGATCCATTGCCTTATTAGGAAGGAGGGAAGTTTCTTTGCTTACCAGTGGGAGTGGGAAGCACTGAGCGCCTTTTGTCCGATTTGGTGAAGTTTCAGCCAGAAACTAGTAGTCCATTGGTCATTTTGGGACAATTCCTAGCTCCGTTCAGCGACCTTCTATAAAACACGCTAAACTGTACTGCTGATCTAACCAGCATATCCTATAACTGAAAAGTTCATCTCTACTTGATTCCCAAGTAGACTATTCTCTATCTGTAAAGCCTAGCACTTACTCCTACAGTACTTGCACCTTGATAAAGCACTCTTATTATAGATAGTACCCCACCAGCCTAAAACCCACTTCCCCGAGTCCTTTGAAAGTTCTTTATCTACTACTTCTAGTATGTCGAGGGATCAGTTGCTAGTGTCCTCTCCAGCTCAACTGGTGAACCTGGGAATATTGAGGCAATGTTACAATTGCCTCATGTACACAGACAATCCTCTCCTTCTCCCACAAAACACAAATACATGCGAGAGATGCAACTATACGGCCAAACTGGAGGCTGAGCTCTCTCAACATAGGACTGGCAAGACCAGACAGGAGGAGAAGGTAACCACACACAATACATACCCAGTCACACATGGTACCATCACAACTTCAAATCATACACATACTCACACAAAGACATACTCGGAGGCTCTGATCAAAAATTTACCAAAACAGCAGAGGCCACCAAAGCAGACACCCAAACAACTACCACCTCACGACCCAACACATGCAACACATAGACCACACAGTCAGAGTGTCAAACAGTCACAGCCCTTAAGGCCAAACAAAATGCCAGACACACTTGTCATTGGTGATTCCATAGTCAGACACACTGACGTCCTGCTCACCAGACTGAGTAAGGAGAAGGTCACAGTAAGCTGCCTGTCGGGCGCTAGAATCCGCCACATAACGCAAGCACTCAGGTCTCTCAACAGCAGGTACAAGTACGACTCAGTCATTGTCCACGCTGGTGTCAACGACCTGAGACGTACCTCCTTGGACTACATGAAAAGGGACGCCGAGGAGCTCTCTGATTATGTAGCCCAGGCAGGTATGACCCTGACCTTGAGCAGTATCCTACCTTCACCTAGAATGATGCCACAATACAGTGATAAGATGATCAGCTTTAATAATTGGCTTAAATTCTGGTGTCATTCAAAGGGGATCCAATGTCTGTCTGCCTGGGATGACATGCTGGACAAGCCACGCTGCTTCGCAAGGGACGGCTTGCACCTGTCACCCTGGGCTTCCGGATATTGGCAAAGGCTCTTGCCACCCCATAGTGCCTTTTTAGGCAAGGCTCAAATTCTAAACCTACCACCCTAGAACACCAAAAAGGAAAAAAACTAAGGGTAATGCTGCTCAATGCCAGAAGTCTCAATCTCAAGATGCACGCACTCGAGGCCCTTCTCAATATGGAGAACATCGATGTCTGTGCTGTGACAGAAACCTGGTTCAAGGCTCCTGAGAGCACCCCAGCACTAACAGGTTTCACCTCATATCATGCGTTCCGCCCCAAAATCCGGACAACACCAAGAAAGGAGGGGGGGTGTCCATATTCATAAAGGACACCCACACCTCAAGGTTGGTGGCAATGCACGATGCATCGGAGACCATCCAGGTGCAATTAACCATAGGCAAGACTGCTCTGCAATTTGTAGCATGTTACAGGCCACCCTCTCAAACTCAGGAACCTCACATGGCCTTCCTGAAAACATTGGAGGGATAAATGTATCTCCAAACACCATCATACTAGGTGACTTCAACTACCCTAATATAGACTGGGAACACTACTCAAGCCTGAACACTCTAACCCAAAGATTCCTGGAGTTCATAAACTCAAATGCCATGGAACAACTAGTCACCATCCCCACAAGAGGTGAAAACATACTTGATCTCATCATCACGAACATGGGATCAAAATGTTCAACACCGAAGTATACCCCTCACTGGTGAGATCAGATCATAAACTAATCTCGCTGGAGGTCCTCATCCCGCCCCACCTGAAACAAAAAGACCACAGTGAAAAACTTCTCAAAAGCCGATTTCACACTTCTAAAAACTAGTGTGGTCTCCTTTAAGGCCCCTGAGCCAGTGGTAAACATTACTCAAACCGCTGAATCACTTACAAATGCCTTCTACCAGCACTTACAGGACTGCATGGATCAGGCAATCCCAAACAAAACTAAGACTCTCTGTACCAAAGGCAAGCATCCAGTCTGGTGGACCCCAGCCATAAACAAGCTCTACAACAAAAGGAGGAAGCTACTACAAGATAGAGCAAAATCCTTGAAAGGTAAGACACCTTTGATCATTATAAGTAAAAACTAAGAGCTCTCATAAAATCATCAAAGGCAAATTTTGAGAGAAAAATCGCCAAGGACTCTAAAGACAATCATAAGGCCTTCTTTAGCTATGTTAGAAACCTAGGAGGAAACTCCCAGATATGCTCAGAATTAGTTCAAAATGATGTGAAAATTACTGAACCTACACACATTGCTAACATACTGGCTGACAGGTTCAGTGCAAACTTCTCCCCTCCCCAAAAGGAGAGATATCTACTCCAGAGGCATGTAGCCCCACAAACATCTCCAACGCCCAGGTGAGAACTGCCCTCACTAAGACAAAAAACACAGCATCCATGGGACCGGATGGTGTCCCCGGCTGTGTGCTTCATGAACTCAATGAGGAATTAAACCCACAGTTAGGACAGCTGTTTAATCTGAGCCTCACCTCAGCATGCGTGCCCGAGGAGTGGCGACGGCGACTGTGGTCCCACTTCATAAGGGCGGTGCCTCCACAGACCCTGGAAATTACCGCCCCATTAGCTTGACAAGCCTTATCTGCAAAGCCATGGAGAGGATCATAATGGAACTCATAAATAAAGACATAGGGAACTTGCAGACTTTGGATCCAACTCAGTTTGGCTTTGTCAAAGGCAGATCCTGCCTCTTAAACTTGGTTGACTTTTTCGAGACAGTCACCAAGGCCATTGATGAGGGAAAGGCAGTCCATACAGCCTACCTCGACCTGGCAAAGGCCTTCAACACAATACCCCACTCAGGTATCATCGAAAAACTCATCAGCTTGAATGTAAACCCATATATCACAAGATGGGTTGCAAACTGGCTAAGCGACAGAACCCACAGGGTCAGAGTTGCTGGAGCCATGTCAGACTCAAAGCCTGTCACAAGTGGTGTCCCACAGGGCTCAGTCCTGGGTCCACTCTTGTTCGGCATCTACTTTTCTGAAGTACAAGCAAACACAGGAGGGTTATGGCTGACAAAGTTTGCAGATGACTGCAAACTGGGCGCCATAGTCGAAAACACATCTGACACAGATATCCTCCAGAAGGGCCTCACAGAAACGGATAACTGGTGCCAGAGCCATGGCCTGAAGTTAAACGCCAAAAAATGCATAGTCATACCCTTCGGGAAAAACAAGGTTACCCCTAGCTACCATATAGGTGACAATCCACTGAGCACAGAAAAAGTCATCAGGGATCTGGGGACCCAAGTTGACAGTAGTCTTTGGTTTGACACTCATGTTGCTAAAGTAGTTAGGAAAACCTTCTATATCACCCACCTGATCATGAACGGATTCACATCTAGATCAAGGGAGGTCATCGTCCCCTGTACTCATGACTCATAAGACCTATGATTGAGTGCAACTTCCCATTAGAAATGTATCTGACCAGACACCTGATGCAGCTAGAAAGGCCCCAAAAGTTCCTCACCAAAAGGATAAAGGGTCTCAAAAATATGTCTTATGCTGCCCGACTGAAAGAACTCCAGCTTTATTCAGTCTCATACCGCTTGCTCAGAGGTGACCTGTGCCTGACATATAAGGCCATGTCAAACCCAGATTTGATGAATATGCTTCACCTCAAAACATCTAGATCTCTCAGAACCACAAGGGCGGAGACTTAAACCTTGACACGGTTATAAATAGAACATGCTGGAGGGACAGATTCATCACCCAGAGACTCCCTATGCTGTGGAACAAAATCCCGGTACATGTGAGGCAGAGCACCTCGCTGGCCTTGTTCAAGAGGAATCTTGACCAATGGATGGGAGATCGCAGATATACCCCAGGGATTACTTCAGTGTCACTGCTTGACAGAGGCACAGAAAAATGATAGGCATAGTTTTTATTCAAACTAAAGGGGTGGCGAAAGCCACATAACTATGGGCTAGGCTTATAAATGCCCTTGGGCAGATAGCCTAGTATGAACCTATGAACCTATGAACCTAAAAAAACATTTGCAAGTTACAGATTTCTGCATGCAAGAGCATTAAGAATGTCATTAGCCAGGACTCTAGTAGCATCTATCATCACTTGCATCACACTGTCAAGATGAGGGAAATACTGCAACTGGACACATTATAAAAGTAGGTGTATACATTCATGTTAGCCACAGGGCTAGCTCCTACCAACAAGATGGTCATGCAGTATGTCTCCACATATGCTATATATGTGAATCATGTGAACTGCCCTGGTGGTCTGCAGAAGCATTGGTTATGATCTCATGTCCTTCACATGCTACCTGCCAGTTCATGGAATGGTAGACTTTGGCACTTTTGTGCTGGCATTCTATTGTGGCATGCTGGGAAACCACATATGCTCATCCACTTATGGAAATATTATACCAAGGATCTTGTCTTAGAGATGGAATCAGAATCAGTCAATAATCCTCAGGTCAGTAAAGTTGTACTAGGTTACCCACTAGTAGCACTGTTTCCTTTGGCACCTGACATCACCTGATACATACCAATAAACAGAGGTAATCCACAGGGCTCAAGTGAAGTCTGGTATCCCACCTGTGACCCAGAGGGTAACAGGACTAATAGAAACAAAGGATTAGTCCAGATAAAATCACTTTAGCTAGCAGATCTGGGAGACTCTCTCTCTCTGATACTTTCCCTGTGGCTTGTTGAGGTCTCCAGCAGTTTATTCAGTTAAGTAGGTAGATGGTCGAGTGGTCTTGTTCTAATACATAACAGGAGAGTTATTTAAATATGGATGTGCACAAGTAGGAGGGAAAAAAGTAAGTAAAGTCTGAGATGCTAGAACCTTCTGTGTGGACTTTCTATGCCAATGGAATAAAAATCCAGCAAGTGATAAACAGCAGAGTATACAAACACGTTTAATAAACATAAGAATCTCTGATCTTCTTTGAGCTCAGGCAAACTGTGCCCATGGTGTAAAGAATATAGCAGTGTGGAGTGGTGCCTTGGAACAACAATTTTCATCGTACTGCAGATTATCAAAATATTGTTAAATGCAGGCCGAGTAGCTACAGTATCTATACCTGGTTCTGTGGGATAGCTGCAGTGAGAGGTGGAATGCACTTGGTCCCACAACATGGTTTTATGGTACTCCAGTTTGTGCACATCCACCATGAGATCTGTAAAAAATAATCACTGTGACTTGTTTTCGACTGTAAGTTGTTTCTCTGGATGCATGTATTATTCAAAAATGGGAATCACCTAGTGTAGCTTTAAGGGACTACCTCCCCTGCATATAAAAAGGTCTGCCTTCATCAGGAGGAAGAAGAATGGGGACTGGTCACATTAATCATATATATGAGCCACTTATAAGCAGGCACCGAAAACCTTTTTTGTTTACAAGAGAATATTTGCATTTCATATTGTGTCAGAAGTTAATGAGCCCCATGAAGGTGGGCACAGCCTCTCATATTACATGTGACAGAATGGAAAAAGTTCTGTAAAAGTTTTCATACTTGGCTCCAAGGAATATGAACCCCACTGATGCAGTCACTGCCTCTTATTTTACATGCATTACAAAACAGTCTAATAAAGTTTGGCAATAGCTTCGTAAAAACAGGCATTTGCAGTGATCAAAGTGTAAACCACTCTATTAGATGGACCTGATGAAGCTCAGGTGAAAGTATTTTCTTAAATATAGTTCTATGGTTGTAGCTCATAGTGTGCTGTCGTTCTTTGTTAGAATTTATATATAAAAATAAAAATAAATCCTTTTAACTAAGAATGAGGTTCCACAGGCTGCTGAGCTGGTAAACCCTCACTGGTCCTTCAGGAATATTCAAATAAGGGACTAACCTCTAAGCTTTGGGTTGGTTCCTTGTTTTTCTATCTCCCCAGATTTTCCTCCAGTCAGCTCCCATGGACCCTCCCACCATTGTCTGTAACTGCCTTTGAATAACTGAAATGTTGAATGTAATGTAGTAGAACAAGAACACTCATCCATCTACCTGCTTAACTGAATAAGCTACTGGAAACTTCAGGAAGGTGTCTTTATTCCTTCCACAGGGTGGGTATCAGAGAGAGAGAGAGAGAGAGAGAGAGAGTCCCATATCTGCTAGCTAAAGTGATGTTATCTGGACTAATGTGATACATACCAATGGGAATCAGCAGTGCTAATTATTACAATATGCTGCTACGTGATCAGTGCTGTTAACCTAGGCATTCTTGCTGTCTGCAGCTATGACAGTCTAGGCATGATGTATCCTTTTATAGTCAGGTACACATTGGTGCGTAATTTCAATATATATACATGGGTCAATGTCATTTGGTCGAAAACACATTTTGTCAAAATTCACTTGACTAAGCACACTTGACTGAAAGCTCACTTCACTGCAAACGCATTTGGTCGAAACTCATTTCGTCGAAAGTTATATATGCCCTTTGCCCCACTGTAGTGTGATCCTAGAGTTAGAATATAAAGTAAGGAGGGTGTGGGGTGCAGAGCCTCCCTCATTGGGGGGTGTGGGGGTGTAGCCCCCCACCTGTTTTTAATGTTTTAAATCATAGACATGTATATTGACAATTGCAATGAACAACTCTTTCCACAAGACAATATAAACTCAAACTATGTGGGGGACTATGCCCTGCATCCCCCAATGTGGAGGGCTGTGCCCCGCACACCCCCCTTACTTTATATTCTAACTCCAGGATCACGCTACAGTGGGGCAAAGGGCATAAATTACTTTCGACAAAAGAGTTTTCAGTGAAGTGAGCTTTCAGTCAAGTGTGCTTAGTGAAGTCAATTTCGACCAAATGTGTTTTCGACCAAACAACATAGACCCATATATATATATATATATATATATATATGTGAGAGTGTGTGTGTGTGTGTGTGTGTGTGTGTGTGTGTGTGTGTGTGTGTGTGTGTGTGTGTGTTTGTGGGTGTGTATACTGATTAGCAATGAAACACCCAAATGTCGACCATCTAAATGCTGACCACAAAACGCTGACGTTACTATGAACACACCAAATAATAACCTCAGCACATGCAAAAATTTAAAGTAAAAAAAACAAAACATCATTTTTTGCCCACCCACCCCCTGCTAATTATATACACTAACTCTGAGATTGCATAATGTCGGGGAGAGGTCATATTTCCCAACCCCAAGAACTGTGCAGTCTCACACACCTGTTAACCATCTATGTAATAAATCAAATTTTATTGACTATACAGATGTCAACTAAACCTAAAGTCAACAAAATACAGTATTAACACAGGGCAACAAAGAGTATTCAAACTAACTCTCCCTGTGACACAGCCCTGAAGCAGTCAATAGAGGTGGTCACTCACTGTACTCATGCTGAAGGAGAAAATGGCAGCTCAGCAGTTAGACACAGATGTATGTGACACATGCTGTAAAACACTGTAAAGCAACAGTCCCAAAACTAGATTCTAGATAGTAGAAGGCTGATATCATCCCCAGAGCCTTACAACAATGGTTATGTGCAGCACCCAACTAAATGAATTCCTGAAATAACAAAGTATGGTCCACTAACACCAAAGCAGAACAGACCGAGTCTCCCACAGTAGCCAACACTGTATGCCCTGGTATCTCTCAGAAGGGCAAGCATTGTCAGAAACAGTTGTCTGAGTAACATTTTTAAGTTATGCATAAAAAAAGAGACCAGTCACTCACTGACCTAACCTCTTCTTCACCCTGATGGAGATATTATGGAAGGTGACACCTACAGGAGATTCCTGCAGCCCAGGCATGACCCTCTGCCAAGGCACACCAGGCATCCACCTTTGCATCATTTTCTTCTCCTTAGTACACCAGACGCATGCTGTCTGTGGTATGCCAACACATGCTGTCTGTGGTACGCCGATGCATGCTGTCTGTGGTACACCAGACACATGCTGTCTGTGGTACACCAGATGCATGCTGTCTGTGGTACGCCGACACATGCTGTCTGTGGTACACTGATGCATGCTGTCTGTGGTACACTAGATGCATGCTGTCTGTAGTACGCTGATGCATGCTGTATGTGGTATGCCAATGCATGCTGTCTGTGGTACACCAGACGCATGCTGTCTGTGGTAAGCTGATGCATGCTTTCTGTGGTACGCCGACGCATGCTGTCTGTGGTACGTCGGCACAGGAAGCCATTGCCATGAATACCCACTGAAAATGGTCACAGTTGTATGAGGATACAAACCTAGTGGATGAATGACACTTTGACAGCACACATAGATAATATTTGTTCAGCTGTGATATAAAGAAACTTACAGATGAGACAAATTTTCAAAAAATATTTCAAGAATGTTGCACAATATTAACTAGGTTGAATATTATGACTAAGGATGAATAATAATGCACTTAAGAATATAAAGAGAATGGGTCTATATTAGAATGTCAAAAGTTCATTATTTCAAATGTTCTAACATAGAACCCTATTCAGCAAAAGCTGAAAATAGCAAAACGACAGATAATTGAATTTTTTTCTAAGGAAAGAATTTGGTTGTCTGTTTCTGTCATTTCGCTATTTTCAGTGCTATGGTGGAAAGTTACGGGTCGGGTTCAGGTAAGTGTGCAATTGGGTGCGGGTTAGATGAGTTAGGGTTAGGGCGCGAGGGAGGTATGTGTGCAATTGTGTGGACATGAGGGTTAGAGCGGGTTAGGTGAGTTAGGATTAGGGCGCGGGTGATGTGAGTGTGTGATAGTGATGGACCTTAAGGTTAGGGTTTGGGTTAAGGTAAGTGGATAGTTAGTGGTGTTTGTACAATTTAGTGTAGGGTTAGCTGCAAGATTTTGGGGGTATGTGTGTGGATTGCTGTTTGTTTGGTGTGCTTGTGTTGTGTGTATGTGTTTTGGAACAGCAAATATTTTCCCTAGGAAAAAATTCACTGTTCTGAATGTTCGATGTTGTCAGCATTCGCTGAATAGGGTTCGATGTTAGAACATTCGAAATAATGAACTTTTGATGTTCTAATATAGACCCAAAGAGAACAAACCTTATGGGTATAGCTTACAAGAAAGAAGAAGTATATTAATGGTAGTACATGGCAGTTTTAACAGGAAGAGAAAGTGGGAAGTAGCAACAGAAAAGAGGTACGTAGGAGAGAAAAACTGAAGAAAGAAAAGGGAAAAGTAGAACTGTTTGAGGTTACATATCTGAGTGGTCAGCAGTTTTCAGAGCAGAGTGCTGTTAGAAATAAGAGGGAACAAGGTGTGGGAAGGGAAGATGGAATGTTTCAGCCAGGGATTTCAAACCATTTGTATTGAGATGCTAGTTTAAGATGTCTGTCCATGAGCAAAGTCTTAAATTCTAAGAGGAGGAGGCTTGTTTGATTCGCTCATCTTGTCACTTCATAGACTTTTGGAGAATATGGCCTCATTTGCATACTTTGCTTCATCACATTTGTACAACACATCCTTCTCTGCCTCTTCCTCTAAATTATCTATTTTTATTATGCATGTTAGTAATTAATTTCTTCATCTCCCAGAACTTTTTATAATTATATTTAAACATTCTTAATATTAATTTCTCATTCTCTTTTACCCACTCTAATACTTCATACAAGTTTAAAGAAGCAGAATAAATACATGGATTTAATAATCCCAAACCCCCTTCATCTTCACTCATATACAACATATCTCTTTTCCTTGGTTTTAATCATACCTCTCAAACATTTAAAGCAAGAAATCTGGACAAAGCCCCTAATAAAGTGGGGCAAAGACCCCAAAATATGGACAACTTTTTAAATATTTCTCTTACAAACTTAGAAAGGTGATATAATATCAGGTTTTGTATTAGCATGAATTTTTCTGAGGGGTATGAAGTCTGAAACTCACATGCCTCTCCTTATATTCTAATGTCAGTCTTTAATGATTTGCCACTAATTTGCCAGAAAACCACAATTTTATGAAAAATGGTCCAAAAATATGAGGCACAAATCTGGACATTCTGTGAAAATCTGTACAGTTGAGAGGCATCCTGAATCCCATATGAAAGAATACAGCAGTTGCACAATTTCCTTTACATATTTTTCTGAGATCATAAATATTTGACAAATATGCTATTTTCCCATTAATACAAAATTCACCCGATTATCTTATTTTCTGAATGCTAATCTAGACATCCTCCACAAAAGACATATTTCTTTCATTTCACATTGCATCATAGCTACATCATTTTTCACAAATTTTATCTCCAGCAAAGACACTTCATTCATTGAAAAATAGTCCCCCCATTTTTCACCACATCCCCAAACCCTTAATTTTATCTTTATTTAAGGCCATTCCCATTTCCTGTAAACAACCAGTCAGACAAGCCAGCACTTCCTTCATCCATATTTTGTTCTTAGCAATTACAACTATATTGTCTGCGATGTTAATGCTACTGGAATCACCACCTCCTTTTTCAACACGTATCTAGCATCTTTCATTTCATAAGCTACTTCCCTCACTATCATATTCATCACCAATGCAAACAGTATTCCACTCCTGGGACATCCTTGTCTTATACCACACCTCATGCATATTTATTTGCTCAGCCATCTCATTCTATTATCTTGCTATGCTGACATAGACACTGCCCTTCTCCGTAATATCCCACAAAGCATCATGTCCTACTGTATAAACTGCCTTGAAAATATCACTTGCTACATTTCACATCCTCTCTTTTACTTATAATAGCATCCGCAATTTCTTAACATCTCTTCCCTTTTATATACCATATATAATTTCTTTTATAATATCCCTCATCCTTTCTTCCATTCTCACAAAAAATATAATCTGTGTCATTTAGTGTGATGGGTCTCCATTTTTTATATTATTCTTCTCATCTTTCTTCCATATAAATGTAAATATCCACTATTTAACTCTTCATAAACAAACCTTTCCTTCAATCATTCATTCAGTATGTTTACAAGATTCTCTCTTTGCCAATCCAGTAATTTCTTATACATTCCATACCCTATGCCATCTAGGTCTGCTACTGAATCAGCCTTTACTTTCCCAAGTATTTCATCCAAATTATTAACAATAATTTCTTTTTCAAATTCTTCGTTAACTAGTTCTGGATTTTTTACTTTTCTTTCTCTCTTAGTTTCCTTCTTTTTACTCTTATACCTATTTCCCTGCTGCTGTACTACAACACTCATAATTTGTTCTTGTGTTCTTTTTACCTCTCCTTGTACATTTTTCATTTTCTTTATTATACTAATATCCTCCTCTGCTATTTTACCCAAATATGCAGATACCGCCTCCCATCTCCCTTGTAAATAATATCTCCATCTAAACAGTAATGTCTTTTTTCTATATTTCCTTATCATCATATTCTCTTGTGTTATTCTCTACACTCTCTGATACATTTCTATACGTTTTCCAATACTTCACTTTGTCTTCGTTTCTTACATCGTCCTGCCATTGAAAAAAAAACAAACGCTTTTTATACTTCTTTTTAAATTCAGTCCACCATTCAGACCAGTTTTAAATAAGTCCTTCAAGGTTAAATGATCTTTCCATAACTGCAATAATTCCCCATGTTACACTTTCATCCCATAATTTCTCATGTATTCTTTTAATTCCTTTCGTATTTTAATATGCTCCCTTTCTTCCATCACCTAGATCCATATTGTTAATGGTCTGAAAAAACGATCACAACTGTATTACTATCTGCTACCCTCAAGCCTTTGAATGATACAAATATATTGACTTTTATTCCACACAGCTAATTTACTACAGCTTATCGCTTCCTTTATTTTTTTACATCCTTCTCTTCCGTTTTACATTTCCCCCTTAAATCACAATTAAAATCCCCTGCAATTATAATTTTCATGTTAACCATCACATAGTCTAACATTTGATGAAACAGATTCTCTCTTTCCTTGCTAGTTATATAAGCATATAATGCTATAATTGTATAAGCATTTTCTCAACACCTCACATCTTCAACAGTTATCCTTCCCATCCTTTCCAGAATTACACCTAGTATTTTCACTGTTTTTTACACAACACAGCCATTCCAGAACAACAGTCACTTCCAAAGTTCCATATTATATTTCCACCCCACAATATTTCCTGTTTGCAGTCTTTCTTCAATTGTCAGGAATCTTACACCCTTTAACAGAATAACATCCACAGCACATTTGGCACACAATTCCAGTATCCCTAGCCTTCTTACAGTGTTAGTAATACTGTTCACGTTTACTGGTTTTCCTTCTTTTTAAGTATAGGATAAATATTTTTAAATTTTCATTTTCTCAGTTTTACCTTTTCCCCCAATTGAATATTTTCATGTGTTTATGTACAAATAATCCTTTATCCTCAGAATGAGATTTTTCACTGGCTAGAACTTCAAAAATTATTATGCTCCTGACCTCTCTTCTTGCATGCACTCTCAACTCATTTTCTAGCCCATATGTTTTGCTTCTTCAACAGTTTCTTCTTCACCTAGTTCACCGTCTCCCCCGACCTCCTATGTTTTCTTCCCTAGCTCCTTCTTTTTCATTACTTACTGTTTGCTCGTGACAATCCATCCAAAAGTGTCCATTTTTTACGCAAACTGCATTCAACCACACGCCTTCTTGCTGTACCCTTTTCCCCACACTGGTTACATTGTACCGTGTCACAATTATTATTTAAATGAGAAAAGTACCCACAAAAGGAACATAATTTAGGCTGCCTAGCATATCTTAATGTCCGTCTGTGATCATCCACAAAAATAACACTTGACAATTGTTTTGCCATGTTCTTTTCACATTTCTTCAGCTTGCAACCTTTACCCTCCATTCCATGTTTCCCTCATCTCTAAATTTCACAGTATTATTAACAGTTTCACACAGATCCTGCATGCATTTATTAACATAGTCTTCTTCCAGTTCATCAGTTCTAAACATTGTTACCATAAAACAAATAACTGTGCCAATGGATAAATGTCTGTATTTTTGTTACACAGTTCCAGAAATTTCGCTCGCTTAAAATCACATATTAAGAAAGCTGGACTTACGTGGTATCTCTATGACTGTTCTATGTCCAGAAAGTTAACTAACATTGCAGCCTAGGCAAGTTCAGGCATATTTATTATGATGTATTAGGCCTTCTGAACCTGCAAAGTCATGTTTCATATATTAGTGGGCTATGTTGCTCTTGGTTGATGTGCCATCCATTATAAAGAGTTCACAGATCCTCATATTTTCTTTCTTCCAGAAAGATCGGTCTCTCTTACAGCCTAAGATCACGTCCAACCTCCACACCTCACCTACAACTCCCCACACCAGATTAAAATCAATGAAGCATGCTTTCCCAGTCGTTGCACCAGGGAACACGGAATCTGTGATACAAGATACAAAATCCATTCCCTCTCTCAAGAAATTTCAGACAGAACTGAAAAACTTTCCCCACAAGTAATCTTAACATAAATGCTCCTAAAAGTGCATAGTCACCTCCCCTACTACTACTGTTCTACTATTCTCCTTATATCAGTGCCTACTTTCTATAAAATCTTTGTTTTTTTTTACTCCTGTCACTTCTGTCCAACTCTCCCACTCCTTCCTCCTTGACCCATCTTTTCCTTGTCACCTTTACCATTTTGTCTCCTTACCTTAACACTGCACTCCACTCTACCCTCATTTCTGTCCTTCCTTTCACCTTCTCTGGACTGCACCTTCTCAATCGGGAGCATTTCTCCCCGGGCTTCAGCTGAAAATTGGCTTTGTTCCAAGTCAGACTTTTCCCAGTAAACAAATGTTAAATAAATAAATTAAATTAAATTCTCAAGATCACACTGTCAGTGCTCCACTTGTCATCTTACTCTGTGGAACTGCTTTATTTTCTTATTCCACTTACCAAATTCACAAAATGTGGACTCCTGCTCTCAACAGTGACTGTCTCAGTATCTCTGTGTTTCATTCACATTAGTTCTTTGTAGATTTGTCAGAGTTAATTCTGTCCTCCAGCAATTCTGTTTCTTAGCCTGTTTGTTGTCTGGATTCTATTTTTCATATTGTTCTGGTTCTTAACCCTGAGCTAAGCTTGCAGATGGTCCGTGTGGATCAGAACTCTAACCTAGTTAAAAAGATTCATAAGCTGTTAATAGGCATGCAGTTCAGAAGCCCATTAAGAACCCTATCCCAAATTCCCAGCTGCCCCAAGTACTTTCTGGTTATTTAATATTGCTAAAAGAATGTAATCAACAGAAAGAAGTATTTGGATATGTATGCATCATTAATAATGTATGTATTTATTTGTTTGTTTAGCATTTGCTAACTGGGTAGGTGAATTTGTCTAACGGCCCTTTTCAGTCACAACCCAAGTCCTAGAGTCTAGATAATACAATTAAACATACAACAGAATGTTGAACGATTTACATACAATTTTAAGTTGGCATTGGCAGTAAAGTAGTTGAAAATATATCCCAGTATTGAATGCCATTTAGAAACATATCATTTTGAATTTTGAGGTAGGCACAGTTCATTACTAATGGAGCAAATTAGCTTATGGTTCAATTCCAAATATGCATTTTAATGAATATCATAAGAGCTGAATTAGTATTAAGCAAACAGGGCAGCACAGTGCTGCAGCAGATTCTATTAACAATATTAAATGTCAATGAATGAATTGTCATGTAATTTAGGAACTTACCAAACTTGAAATTGAATATAAATAAATCCAACTTCTTATTAATCAACGAGACAACAAATTATAACTCAAAGCAAGAGGTTCCTCGGTTCATTTCTCGGTTGGAGTACCTTCTGTGCAGAGCCTGTATGTCTCCCTGTGTTCACGTGGGTTTCCTCTGGGTGCTCCAGTTTCCTCCCATATTCCAAAGACATTGAATACTCTAAATTGGCCATAGACGTCAGTGCGCATGTGAGTGTGTGGTGTGAAAGAACTACTGTGTCAGGGCTAGCCACACAGCAGTGTAAACTTTGGCTCTAGATGATTGTCACTGTTGAAGTGACATGCCAACCTCATGTGCAAAAATGGGAAAAAGGGGTGATAGATAGATGCAGATGGAATACATGATTGTTCTTTACCTTATAGATAGCTTCCAGCCCACAGCTCTGAAACACTTACAGGTATGCTGTTTTACCAGATAGCTTTTTTTACTTTGATTAGAACATTATTCTTGATTGCATTACCAAAGGTCCCATTGCTAAAACAGTAAAACAGTAAAGAAGACACCATTGTTTTGTACTTTTTCAGATTTTAATTTGTTGTGAAAAGAGAAAGCTAGTCTTTGTAAACATTTTAAAACTATAATAAATATGCTTCATAATGTAAAAAAATCTTTACTGGAAAATTAAATATTTCTAAAAAACTTTAACTAAATGTGACAAATCTAGAGAATCATCATATCTCTGACTACATAGGTGGTAGCCCACTAAACACCGAAGTTGTGATAAGAGACCTGGGGACACAGGTTGACAGCAACCTCTCCTTTGATAACCATATTGCCACTGTAGTCAGAAAGTCCTTCTATGTGGCACATCTCATTAAAAAAGGTTTCTCATCTGGAAAGAAAGAGGTCATAACCCCTCTCTACTCATCCCTCATTAGACCTATTATAGAATACAACACCTCATTTGGTATGTACCTCAATAGACACCTACAACAACTGGAAAGGCCACAAAAATACCTCACTAAGAGGATCTTAGGCCTTAGACACATGCCCTGTATGGACAGACTCAAAAAACTCCAGCTATACTCTTTCTTATTGCCTACTTAGAGGCGATCTCTGCTTGACCTACAAAGCCATGTCTGACCCAGAGATGCTAGATATGCTACACCTAAAGAAATCCCAATACCTCCGTGCCACACACTCCAGGGACTTAAACCTCATTACCACAATAAACAGAACATGCTGGAGGGACAGGTTCCTAACCCAGAGACTTCCCATACTCTGGAACAAACTTCCCATTCACATCAAGCAGAGCACTTCACTGGCCCTCTTTAAGAGAAATCTTGATGAGTGGATGGGCAATAGGAAGTTCATCCTGGGGATCACTTCAGTGGTCTTGCTTGACAGGGGCACTGGAAGCTAACTTTGGGCAGCATGATGCCAGGGAATCTTCTTGGGCTAGGCTTATATAGGCTCCATGGCCATTAGCCTAGTATACACCTATAAACCTATAAACCTATGACTAAATTAGCCACTGCTATTTATTTTACTTTTAATATTAGCACAATAATTTAAAATTATAATCCATTTCTTATCATCTTGGATTTTTTTCTAAAAAAATAAATCCACTATGATCTATTTGAATCGCCTTAGTGAATAATTGTTTAACTGTATTAATGCAAATAGATAACATTTTGAGGTCAATATTTAATACAATTTTGGTTTATATGATGCTCAAAGTATTGTATTCTTATCTTGTTTTAAAATTGTGATGGAAATTAAGCATATCCAAGATGATGAAGTACCTTTTTAAATAATAGTTTAAGCATTTTATATACAATATTAAACATTTTGGTTCAAATTACAAAAATGAAAATGGCCAGAGAGAGTAAAGGCAATAGTCCTACTCAGCTGTGTACTCAAAAGAGAAAATAAAAATATAAGATCTAATGTAGTAAGCACTAACATTCTTTTATTTATAGGTTCATAGGTGGTTACTAGGCTAATGGCCCTAGGGCATCTACAAGCCTAACTGTGCAAAAAAACTATATACCCTAATTGACCATTGTTAGATGGTCGTTGTTAGCAGAGAGATTCTATGATCAGCACCAACTACCCCTATCCATGAGGGACATAGGTGCCACCCCTGGGGTGAATTTAAAATCACCCATCCAATTGTCAAGGTTGCACTTAAACAGGGTTGTTAAGGAGCTTTGCTTCACATGAAGTGGGAGCTTATTCCAGGCCTTAGACAATCTTGGCAATCTCTGGGCAATAAATATGTTTCTCCAAAATGTTTTGCTAATGTGGCAGGCTAGGGTGAGATCCCTGGAGCAAGTGACTCTTGTCCCATTTGATTTGTGGATATGCAGCATTTCCATTAGGGCAGAGTCAGAGACTGCTCTGTAGGACAGGCACAGGTTGCCTCTTGACAGCCTGTATGATACAAAGTACAGTGACAGGGCTTTAAGTCTTTTCATGTAAGCCATGTTTCGAGAGGCCCTGGATTCTCTTGGTTAGAAACCTCTGTGGTCTCTCCAGTTGCTGCAGGTGTCTGGTCAGATACATACAGAAGAGAGCATGTACTCAATTAGTGGTCTGATAAGGGTCGAGTACTGTGGAGTTTTAACTTCCTTAGTCTTGGATGCAATGTCCTTATTTATGAGATGCACAATGTAGAAGCCATTCCTTACCACTATGGACACAATGGTGATTGAAGTTTAGATTGCTATCCCAAGTCTCATACCAATGGATTTGAGTTTAGAGGGGTGCTAGTTATATCAAAATTAGCTGCAGGGGCTACTTCTTTGCCAAAGGGGATAATGAGGCACTTTTTTGTGTTTAGTTTTAGTCCGTGACTTTGGCATCAATCATTAGTCTGTGTCAGCCCCTTCTGTAATATGTCTACATTGTTGGGAGACTCAATGATTGCATCCAGTTTGCAGTCATCTGCAGACTTGGTAAGCCAGAGGCCATCTACTTTTACCTGAACCTCAGAGAAATAGATTCCAAACAGTAGAAGGCCCAGCACAGATCCTTGTGGTACCACACTGGTGACTGGTATACTGGTGGAGGTGGACTCCCAACTTTGACAGTATGTGTTCTGTCAGTGGGCCAGTTGGCTACCCATCTAGTGATGTATGAGTTAATCCCCACCTGGGAGAGTTTTTCAATGTTCCCTGAGTGGGGGATCATGTCGAAAGCCTTGGCTAAATCAAGATAGGCAGTATGTACTGCTTTGCCCTCATCCAGGGCTTTGGTGACATTCTCAAAGTAGTCCACCAGGTTTAATAAGCAAGATCTACCCTTGACAAAGCTAAACTGGCTCAGATTAAGAGTTTGAAGGTTTCCTGTGTCCTTGTTGATAAGGTCCATGATGATTCTTTCCATGGCCTTGCAGATAAGGCTGGTTAGGCATATGGGTCGATATTTTCCTGAGTCGGTTGATGGACACCTTTTGTGCAAGGGGGATTACTGTTGCTGTTCTCCACTCTGTCAAAACAAAGCCAGTACTCAGGCTATGGTTATAGAGATTACCAAGTGGTTCTGCTAGGTCTTGTTTTAGATTGTTTAGTAAGCAATCTGGGATGTTATCTGGTCCCACAGAAGCCATGTTTTTGGCGTTGCTCGCTTGTATGACCTGCTCTTTAGAGATACTTGGTAGAGGACTGGTGTCAGGAATGCTATAGGATATGGCTAGTGGGGACAGGGGTGGTGACATTATTGCCAAATCTGCCAACTAGCAGGTTGGCAATTTCCTCAGGTTCAGTGTGAGTGATATCATTCACTATAAGTTCAGCACATGACTGGGCATCCCCTTTTCAGTTTTGGATGTAGCTAAAGAATGCCTTATGGTTGTCTTTAGCTAGGGATGCTAATTTAGTCTCATAACTAGCCTCAGAGGATTTTACAACATATCTGATTTGTTTGTTCAAATTGTGGAGGGTATTCTTCCTCTTCTGAGTAAGTTCCCTCTTATCCTTAGATGTCATCTTCTTTCTTTTGTTATATTACTAACTTATTTATGCTTTCAGTCCTCTAGGGTTGCTTATTCTTTTTTCAGGAGAACCTGGTTTTAGTCCTGTCAGGCACAGCTGAGTCAATACATTTGTTTAAGTGGCTATATAGGGCATTTGTACACTCTTCTGCATAGGAGTAATTTTTGGCTGTGTTATAGTTTGCTTTGGAGAAAATTTTCAGGGTTTTTTTTGTTCCTGTAGGGGTGTCAGGTCTGATCATTACTTTAAATGAGACTGATTTATGGTCTGACCTAACCAGGGAGGGAAACACACAGGGGTTAGTGCAGTGACCCCCATGTTGGTGAGCACTAGGTCTAGGACATTTGAGCCCTTTGTAGGGGTGGAGACCAACTATTCCAGGCCATCTGAATTACCAAACTCCAAGAACCTCAGAGCAATAGTGTTTCTGCTCATGTAAGTTGCCCAATCGATGGAAGGCTAGTTGAAATCTCCCATGACCAAGTTGCCTTGCTGTATACTGAGTGACTCTAGCAAGTCCAAGTAGGCAGGGTGCTTCTCCTGTTTTATGGTGGGGGACCTGTGGCTAGCAATGATTTAGTAGGGTATTTTGCCTGTAGTTATTTGGACCTGGAGTAGTTCAAGAGAGTCATACTGTCTGACCTGTCTTGAGGTATATTTGGATTTAATGAAGATGGATAAACCTCCACCTTTGGTTCTTTCATGCTCGTTTTGAGGTCTGAATGTGTAAAAGGCATTGCATCTCTGTACAGCCAGGGTGTTCTTTGTGGCCTTGAACCAAGTCTCAATGACTGCAAAGCCATCAGCATCTTCCAAGGTGAGGAGTGCTTCCAGGGAGTACAGTTTACTGTTTAGGCTCCTAACATTAAGCAGTATGACCTTAAGTTTGTCTCTAGTAGATTTCTTTGTCAGATGTTTTGTTGTTTTGACATTGCCTAAAAATGGCACTATAGGGGAGGCAAGCATCTTTGCCAGTATCTGAAAGCCTTGAGGAGACAGGTGAAGTCCATCTCTGGCAAAGCAGTGTGGTCTGTTGATCATGGCTTCCCAGGCTGTCAGACACTGGATCCCCCTGGAGTGACACCAGAAGCTAAGGCAATTATTGAAATCAATAATTTTCCATCTGTATTGTGGCATCATCCAACGTGAAGCTAGAATGCTGCTTAGGGGTAGGGGCCTACCTACCTGGGACATATAATCTGTGAGTACAGTCATGTGTCTCTTCATATAGTCCAGAGATGTATGTCTCAAGTCATGCACTCCAATGTGTACTATGGCAGAGCCATAAGAGTAATTGTTGCTGAGTGACTTGAGTGCATGCATGATTTGATGGATCCTGGCACCTGACAGGCAGCTGGCTATATAGGCCATTTGTGTACACTTCTGCATAGGAGTCATTATTGCCTGTGTTAGCTGGGGCTCTGGAACTTTCTATACCATTGCTAATAGGTTATAGTTTGCTTTGGATAAAATGTTCAGTTTTTTTTTGTTCCTGAGGGGTGTCAGATCTGATCTTTACTTCAAATGAGACTGATTTATGGTCTGAACTTACCAGGGATGGAAACACACAGGGGATACTGCAGTGACCCCCATGTTGGTGAGCACTAGGTCTAAGACATTTGAGCCCCTTGTAGGGGTGCAGACCAACTTTTCCAGGGCCTTCTCCTTGCCCAACCCA
Source organism: Protopterus annectens (assembly GCF_019279795.1). Taxonomy (NCBI): domain Eukaryota; kingdom Metazoa; phylum Chordata; order Ceratodontiformes; family Protopteridae; genus Protopterus; species Protopterus annectens. The sequence continues at coordinate 709,840,985 of NC_056733.1, read as the reverse complement.
GTGATGGGGACATCTGTGTGTTTTATTATTGAGATGCCTATGACTATGATATTAGGTTTTGAGGTGTCTTGCCTTACAGGCTTAATTATTGAGATATGATGTTTGGGTTGTTATGTGTAACGGTGGATTCTGTTCATGTACCAGTATGTGCAGGTTGTTTGCGCTTGGGAAGTCTCTGTTTTTTTGGTAGGCTCTTAGTGAGTATCTCCACAGATACAGGTGTATTGGTCTTGATCTTATCTTGTGTGAGTGGAAAGGTGTGTGTATTGACAACCTGTTTGATGTCTAGTTAATTGTTATGTGAGAGTACTGATTCTAGTTTAATGCTACAGTTACATCTCTGCACAAACTACAACCAGGACAGGTGAAAAAACAAACTAATAAGAACAACACCTGCAGTAGTACTTGAAGGACAACTACAGCTAGCAAATGTAAATCCAAAATCCAACTTTACTGTTAAAAGTTCAAAAGGTAAGTACTTTCATTCGTACTATTTTTGAAACATCATCGGAACTCAGATCAGAAGTGTTCTGACAAAATTTCAAAAAATGTAGGAACAAAAGTGCTCAGATTTTGAGCTTTAGTCAATAAAGTTGGATTTTGGATTTACAATTGCTGGCTGTAGTTGTCCTTCAAGCACTACTGCAGGTGTTGTTCTTAATACATCTCTCACATACTGTAGGAGCAAGTGTTGTCAGTATACATGAGGCAATTGCTACATTGCCTCAAGATACCCATGACAATCAGGCTGGCTGAAGAAATGTTGGGAAACTGTCCAAAGTAGCAGGTAGTTCTTAAGTACTAATTAGTGAGAGGGCAAATTAGATCAGCTATTGCTATGAGATTAACAAGGGGGACCTATTCTATAGAAGATCAGGGATGCAAAGTGGGGTGACGCTGGTCAATGCTCAGCTGAGTTGCCTGCAGTGAGAAGTGCACTGCTGCATTGTGCACAGAGCAGCAGTGAACCGAGAATGGTTTTACTGACTGATCTCTAAGGAAAAAATAGTTTCTAGGCTTTTGTATCTATACACAGCACCGCTAACCTCCATTGCATAGTGAGCAGCTACACGTAAATGCGAGGCTTATATATAGGTGAAATTAAATAGTTTTAAACTAATCTGTCAATAGGTAATCACACAATGATCTTTCCTCCAGCAATCCCCAGCTCAGACAAGGCTATATTTGCACTCTTCTGCCACAAAGGTTGTAGGGGAACCTTTCTCAATGTAAGATGGCTGGATGTGAGGTCAAGTGAATGAAAAACAGGCTAGATTCAGCAAGTCTGGATCTAGTCTACACTAACTAAGCAATATTTCAGTACAAAACAAGTGCAGGTAATAAGCAGGCACAAACAGTAAAAACAGTCAAAAAGGCACAAATTAATGCAGTAAAAGAGTAAAATACAGATGAAAAAGTGCAGATCAAACTCAAAATAAGTTAATTTATTGTTCTTAGCTCTGGATGGGTTGGATTCAAGCAGAAACACTTTGGACCTCTAGCAAAGGATGCCAAACACAGAGCAGCTCAGATTAATTTCAAATGAGAACTTTTTCAGCCCAATGAAAATTTCAAAAACATACACTTATAGGAAACGTCATAGTTACTTGTCACTAAAACACTAATCAGATCATTCAATAACTTGTTAACCCATTAAACTAATTAAAATAATTAAATATTTCTAAAACCTAGTATATCATATTATTTACATAAATATTTAAACTGTCTTTCGGCTTTTCCCGGTTAGGGGTCGCCACAGCGGAACTCCGGTCCGCTAATGATTGGCAGTAGAGGCTTGCCGGGCCTAACACACAACCTTCAACGAAGGAACGCCCATTCACACATGTCGACATAAATATTTAAACCTTTAAAAACATTTAGTATTAATATTGTCATATAAACCAGGAAATTTATCTGCAACCAAACACTGTCTTTGCATTCCAAAATACTATTAAGATAACCCCCTCAACTAACATCATAATACCTATCAAGTACAGAAAAAATACATTTTTACAGATACAAGAATATACTAAAAACAAATATGTGAACATTGAAATACCCACAGAGTTAGGATGCACTTAACTACACACACACACACACACACACACACACACACACACACACACACACACACACACACACACAAACACACACATATGTAACCTGATGTCACTCTAATAAGCTTGTGGTTTATTACAAAGAACAGATTATAACAAAGTGCTAACATTCATCTCCTCAGCTAAATAAAATAACATATAATCCATATAAAACAATTGTATTAAAAAACATAAGAAACATCTTCCCCTTTTTTTCTCCTTTATTTCTTTTTACTTATTTTATATATTTCTTATCTCTCCCCCTCTCCCCTCCATCTCTCCTCCTCAACATAAGGATAATATAAGTTTGTAAGCAGAAAGACGTTTAAATAAAATGTTTTGGTCTAAATAAAGCTCAATAAATGCTTAATGTATATTTCCAAATTCATCAAGTAAATATGCAAAACAAAGTGTCCATAAGTCTGTGATTCAAGAATATTTTCTTGTGATAAATAATCACAGGTTAATAATAGCCTGTGGGTATAATAAAGGGAATTATGAGTGGGTCACTGACTATAACCTGCTTACTATGTGTTAATAGCCTGTGGGTATAATAAAGGGAATTATGAGTGGGTCACTGACTATAACCTGCTTACTATGTGTTAATAGCCTGTGGGTATAATAAAGGGAATTATGAGTGGGTCACTGACTATAACCTGCTTACTATGTGTTAATAGCCTGTGGGTATAATAAAGGGAATTACGAGTGGGTCACTGACTATAACCTGCTTACTATGTGTTAATAGCCTGTGGGTATAATAAAGGGAATTACGAGTGGGTCACTGACTATAACCTGCTTACTATGTGTTAATAGCCTGTGGGTATAATAAAGGGAATTACGAGTGGGTCACTGACTATAACCTGCTTACTATGTGTTAATAGCCTGTGGGTATAATAAAGGGAATTATGAGTGGGTCACTGACTATAACCTGCTTACTATGTGTTAATAGCCTGTGGGTATATTAAAGGAATTACGAGTGGGTCACTGACTATAACCTGCTTACTATGTGTTAATAGCCTGTGGGTATAATAAAGGGAATTACGAGTGGGTCACTGACTATAACCTGCTTACTATGTGTTAATAGCCTGTGGGTATAATAAAGGGAATTACGAGTGGGTCACTGATTATAACCTGCTTACTATGTGTTAATAGCCTGTGGGTATAACAAAGGGAATTATGAGTGGGTCACTGACTATAACCTGCTTACTATGTGTTAATAGCCTGTGGATATAATAAAGGGAATTATGAGTGGGTCACTGATTATAACCTGCTTACTATGTGTTAATAGCCTGTGGGTATAATAAAGGGAATTATGAGTGGGTCACTGACTATAACCTGCTTACTATGTGTTAATAGCCTGTGGGTATAATAAAGGGAATTACGAGTGGGTCACTGACTATAACCTGCTTACTATGTGTTAATAGCCTGTGGGTATAATAAAGGGAATTATGAGTGGGTCACTGATTATAACCTGCTTACTATGTGTTAATAGCCTGTGGGTATAATAAAGGGAATTACGAGTGGGTCACTGACTATAACCTGCTTACTATGTGTTAATAGCCTGTGGGTATAATAAAGGGAATTACGAGTGGGTCACTGACTATAACCTGCTTACTATGTGTTAATAGCCTGTGGGTATAATAAAGGGAATTACGAGTGGGTCACTGACTATAACCTGCTTACTATGTGTTAATAGCCTGTGGGTATAATAAAGGGAATTACGAGTGGGTCACTGATTATAACCTGCTTACTATGTGTTAATAGCCTGTGGGTATAATAAAGGGAATTATGAGTGGGTCACTGACTATAACCTGCTTACTATGTGTTAATAGCCTGTGGGTATAATAAAGGGAATTATGAGTGGGTCACTGATTATAACCTGCTTACTATGTGTTAATAGCCTGTGGGTATAATAAAGGGAATTATGAGTGGGTCACTGACTATAACCTGCTTACTATGTGTTAATAGCCTGTGGGTATAATAAAGGGAATTATGAGTGGGTCACTGACTATAACCTGCTTACTATGTGTTAATAGCCTGTGGGTATAATAAAGGGAATTACGAGTGGGTCACTGATTATAACCTGCTTACTATGTGCTTGAGATATGGATGCCAAGAAACTCACCTCAAGAGCAACGCAGTCTCTGATGTTTACGCTCACCGTGCCATGCCTCTCAACTGTCTACATTTTTTCCTCATATATTTGCTCTGTTCCTCATAAAATCTGTAATTTTCCGACAAATCACTGAGGAGTGAAGTCATTAAATAATGACATACAACTGAGTCTCAGAGTTTGTATTCTTTCTATGTTTGTCAGTCAGGGACACATTATTGGCACAGACGGCTGGCAGAAACAAATCAATTTTTATTCTGCTGCTGTCATTTGCTGGTCAGTGCTGGCATATTTATCTGCCTAGTACAAGACATAGCCTTCACAGGTTAATCAGGTGTTGCTTAACATTTGTTAAAATTAGGTCTTGTGGTATAATAGCGCTTAACTGATTCGTCTTTTTCCAGATATCAGAGTATAATCACTATGCCCCATGCACTTCAAAATTATTTTAATTTTTGCACTACAGGCTATAAATCCATGATTCTGTTTGAATTTTAAAAACTGTGGTATCCAATGAGAAATCTGAGACAAAAAACACAGATATTCCTTACTGTTCTATTTAGTAAGTAACCATCCTAACACACACATACACACACACACACACACACACACACACACACACACAAACATATATATATATATATATATATATATATATATATATATATAGATATATATACACACACACACACACACACATATATATATATATATATATATATATTTATATATATATATATATATATATATATATATATTTATATATATATTATATATATATTTATATATATATATATATATATATATATATATATATATATAGTTCCCCTTCACAAGATTGAATGGATGGAAGCTCGAAATTCATAATCTGGAGAGCAGAATCTCAAACTTCCATTCACTCAAAATTGTGAATGGGTGCCTTAGGTTTAAAAAAATAAAAAGTTAACTTACCTTATTGCAGGGGGCTAGGTCCCCCTGTACCCTAGCAGTTTAAATGTGAATGTTCTGTGACCGCATTATAGTGGAGGAATGTAAAATCTTCCATTTTGCGCTTACGTGTATAGCGGAATGAGAGAGTTCCCTTTCCTTCACTATAGTGCGATCTCGGAGTAGGTATATTTAAGTAGGGGGGGTGCAGGGGGGCTTCACCCCCCTGCAAAAACATTTGAAAGTTGTTAATTTATTTTTTATTTGTCCCTTTGATATGTTCGAGTTTCTCTAAATTCGAGATTCTGGTTTCAAGCTTATGACTTTCGAGTTTAGAGAAATTCGATCATATGAAAGGGAACCATATATATATATATATATATATAGAACTAAGTCAAGTCCATAAGATCCATGTTTTGAAACCTCAAAATTGTTATAAAAAAAACAATTTTGTTTTATATTTTTTGCAGGGGGGCAAGCCCTCCTGATCCCTCCACATGGGGGACGCACTGCTAAATACATATACCAACTCCAAGATCACACTACAATGAGGAAAATGTCAAATTTCCATTCTGCTATGTGCGGTGATCTCCATTCAAAATGTTCGAAGTTTCAAAACTTCGATCTTATGGTCCCGACCATTTGCAGTTCAAAGTTTTGAAACTTCAAGATTTTGAGGGGAATCCATATATACATATAGATATATATTCAACAGATAAGCAGCTGGAGAAAGGTAAAGGTATCCTCTAGTACACAAGAACAGCAAATATATAGCAAAAAAGAGGAAAACCACGGCATGGAAAAGATCTAAAGAAGTATCGGTAAGATGAAAAAGTGCTTATCTTTTGAAATAAATCGCTTATGCAACTTTTCCATGATGTGGTTTCCTCTTTTTTGCTATATATATATATATATATATATATATATATATATATATATATATATATATATATATACTTATATATAAATATTCATCCTTGATGCCAGAGCTGTATGAATTTACATATTCTACAGAGTATAACAAAAAAGGAGAGAAAAATGGAAATAGTGACATGACATAAAGAAGAAAAAATATGCATGTATAAACATGAGTTCATATAAATAAGTTGAAGTTGAAATAATCGTCTTCAGAAAACCAGGTTTGAAATATTGTGATTATAAATTGCTAGTTTATCAGGATTTTAAGATGTCTGAGGAAATACCAAAGTTTAGTATTTTGAGTGTGAGTGTGTGTGTGTGTGTGTGTGTGTGTGTGTGTGTGTGTGTGTGTGTGTGTGTGTGTGTGTGTGTGTGTGCATATTAATTGCTGCTGCTTAATGTTGGGGTGAGGTTTACAGTTAGTATGATGTTTATGGTTGGACTTAGGGTTTAGTTTAAGGTTAGAGTAAGGTTAGGGCAATATACATAAGTAAGGTGATACAGGGGCAAAGCATATCTGAATGTCTCTGAATGTCTTTTAACCAGCAATAAAAACAGGGTTACTTGAATCTCATGTCCAAGTTATTGTGTTTGTTGTTTTTTCTAGTTTAATATGTCACACCTTCTGAATCAAAGATAGTACTATAAAACTACCAAACTGGGATTCCTATCTTGTGTCCAGTTCGGCTCTGCTTTAGATTTGACATAGCTTCATCATATATTCCCAAAGCATAACATCAACACTGATATATTAAATGATAATAACCAAAGTCAGAAATGAATATCTTAATAATTCCATAAACACTATAAATGATGGTATACATACTAGTAGGAAGATGCATAAACTGTGTGTAATTATGCAGCAATGCAGATGCAATGGATCCAGTGTGAGTTGTCAAGTACTAAGCATCTGACAGCAAATTTTCTTTTCCAGGAGGCAAGTCCAGCTGTGCCCCTCCATGATGAACTACACCCTTACTCCTTTACATATACTACCCCAATGGCTGTGCAACCATGAGAGAAAGAAAAGCACTCTGAAAGGGTGAAATACGGGTCTCTCAGTTGGCATCACAGTGCAACCATATAATGAAAAATCATTCCTGGACTTCGATATTAAGGGAGTTGGGATTGGGAAATAGCATTCATTAAGTTACAGTTCATCAAAAGGTAAGAATCCTGAATAACTACTACAAAGTAACACATACTGGCATATAAAATGTTCATGTTAACCAATATTAAGTAGCTACAAAGTGTTACCAATTTCTTATTTATTTATTTACTTAATCTGTAAATTAAACAGCTTGTTAGATTTTGAAATCCAAATTAATAAAACACTGAGACAATCGATGAGTATTTTCAACAATAAATGCTAGTCAGCAACTACAATCAATCAAGCAATAAATAAATAAACTATGTAATTTTTGTGCAGAAATATGTCATTCTTATGCTAGCTGCTTAAGAACAAGTAAAAGTAAATGCAAACGTCTGTGCAAAAACATAACTATTGTACTAATATATTAACTGTTGAACTGCAGGTTAAGAACAAATAGCATATCATTATATTTTATAAACACAGCAGCACAAAACTTAAGCAGAAACTTAATTTTTAATGCTATAACATTATAGTATGAATGACAATGTATGATCTAATGAAAAGAAAAATTGCTGTTTTAATATCAGTAATCCTATAATATCTGCTCATCGTGAGTATGAGAAGAACAGGAAGATCTGGTTCATAAAGTTTCCCACCGTACTAGGGGAAGCATGGGAACAGAAGGTATGAAGGTCATCTGCCTATATGGTGCAAGAATAACTATATGACACAGCAGAATGTAAATAAATGTTATGATATGCTGTACTTGTGAGTAAAGGATGGGTACAATTCTAGGCCCACTTGCATGCCATAAAATGATGAAGATGATGATGACGACAACAATGATGATGATGCAAAGCATATTATGTGGCCTCAGCTGCCTTTTACCACTCTCCCTGTCAGGACCTAGTGTCCTGCTTGCACTCTTTATGGTGTTATACCAATAGGCCTCTAGAATGTCTGAGCACTATAATTATGATCCGTGGAACTGCACATGGAATCTATACTAAATCTAAAATGCAGTATCATCTAAACATATTCTACCTACTCCAAGGTACAGCAGCCTCAGAGTTAGTAGTTATAAATAGCAGGGGCATGGGGGTATAGGAGGGATGGGGCACAGACCTCTATGTCACTGGGGTCCAGAAGGACGAAATCTCCCTGAAAAAAAAAATGTTTCAAAGCTGTAACAGTGAGTTTCTCAATTTACCTCTGTCTTGTTTGATTTTAATTTTATTTTTTGTACTAGCAGGACTCAAACTATTAGGTCTCACACATCTGATAGGAAGCCATTATAATAAAGCATGGAGAGCTTGCTGTTCTCCCCAGATCCTTGGAGAAAAGGGAATGTTGAGATAAATGGCAGTCATGGATATAGTATATATCCCCATTGCATTTCTCCTCCTATGATGCACATGCTCACCTCATAGGCATCAGCCCTATTTTTTCCTGTTGGGCTGGACCCTCTATCAGTGGAACTTGTCAAAGTGGGAACACATATGTTACCATTGTCTGATGACATATACATATGCTTGTCTAACCCTTGTGGCATGCATACTATGACACACTAAATACATTGACAGACATTCTCTAAGTAGATGGATTCAAAACGAAGCAGGTATCTGTATAAAACTGTATTTATTGTCAAAGACAGACAATATATATATATTCTCCGGTCAGATTAGCGCTTTCACTCGTAGAGCTTCATCAGATCATAAATACACAGACCAAATATGATACAAAATATATGTGCTACCCTATTCAACCTATGAGCCTATCACATTCATTTCCTAATCAAACCTGAAGTTGAGGTAAATTTAATGGATGTCCCAAGTTTGAGATCGAATGTAGCTGCCCCATATTTTGGACCCTCCAAGACATATGATAAAAAAGGGTTTGGTGAGAAGCCATTGAATGTTAGGATCTCCACCCTTTATACATCAGACCATTCAACTATCAGGGATATAATTACTAAACATTGGTCTATCTTATGTATTGATAATGACATTAAACAGGTAGTAGGTGAGAAACCTCAATTTTTATTTAGGAATAAATATAACCTAAGAAGGATGTTGTGTTACCCCAGACATATGTCTCAAGAAATCTGCGATGGACATACCAAACCCTGTGGGCAGTGTCGTTATTGCTGCTACATAGACACTAACACAGAGTTCTTTCATCCAGACTTGCATAGAATATTTAACACACAAGTTGATGCAGACTGTAAGACATCGAATCTAGTGTACTTGGCTGTCTGTCAGGTTTGTAATTGTTTTTATGTTGGAAAAACTAATTGTTTGTTTAAGGAGAGAATCAGAGAGCATGTATATCACATGAGAAAGAAATCTATGCACAATGCTTTAGCGAAACATGTTATCCAACAAGGGGAACAACACACTTTTTTATTTAAAGCTTTGGAGGTCATTAGACCCAATATACGGGGTGGTGACATCAGGAACCATACAGAGAGTAAAGAGAGTAATTGGATAATTAGGTTGAGGGCAGATAGAGGCTCAGGACTAAACGAAAGAGCCTCAATAAAACCTGCCTTTAGGAAACATAGAAATATCAAATGAATGATGGATAGGGTATGTAAAATAGATGAATACTCAAATAGAGGTCATACCATTACACTCTGACACTACCCCTTTATCTCAACTCATACATATACACACACACTATTTTAGTTATTTTAGATGTCCACATAGTTATGTTTCCTTAAGACTCAATAGCACTTCATATGTCTATATATGTTTTTTATGCATTTTTATGTATGTTTTACTATGTATATGAGCGAATGAGATACTCATGTAGATGGTAGATTAGGAAATGTAGAAACATGAAATGATAACAGTGGTTATAACATTGTTATTCTGTCTTTATTATATACACATATATACATTTTTTTAGTTATTTCAGTTGCCTAGTAGCACTTTATATGTTTATACATGTTTTTATATATATGTATTAATGTATTTTCTATATATGAGAGAATGAGTTATTTAAGTAGACAGTAGATTTTGAAGGAGTTTCTTAGTTAGTTTTTAATGCAATATAGGTATCTATACATACCTTTTACTTTAAGGTTTGATTAGGACATGAATGTGATAGGCTCATAGGTTGAATAGGGTAGCACATATATTTTGTATAGTATTTGGTCTGTGTATTTATGATCTGATGAAGCTCTACGAGTGAAAGCGCTAATCTGACCGGAGAATATATATATATTGTCTGTCTTTGACAATAAATACAGTTTTATACAGATACCTGCTTCATTTTGAATCCATCTACTTAGAGACTGTTTTACTTTACCATTTAATTTGGATTTCGAGCGTTTATCTGGTGTTTGGCAGGGACATTTGCTTCGTTTTTTCTACCACATTGACAGACATGCCATGTCATGCAGGTTGTTGAAGTTGCAAACCAGATGTGGTTGGAAGATTGTATATGAAATGGGCCTTGATCACTTCATTCCTTCAAACATACAATGCAGTGTGCTATACAACACTGTAGTGGACAGTACGAGTCACATTGTTAAGGTGTAGTAAGTACTTTTTATCCATGTAGCATCCTACTCATCATGGAGTGAAAAGTATTATAACACGTCCTTCAGACGAGACATTAAATCGAGGTCCCATCTGCTTGAGTTAGTGGTAGCTCAGGTGGATGCAAAAGATCCCATGGCACCTACGAAAAGAGTAGGGGAAGTTCCACAATGGCCTGGCCAAATTTCCACTAGTAGTATAAACACCACATCAAGCCTCTCCTGAAAAGTGGCCTAGCCAACAAAGGATAAAAAAAGTATTATCCCACAGGCATAATAACAACTATCTATTAAAGCTGTGTTCTTGTATTAGTAGTTGTAAGACTGACTCAAAAATAACTTGTTGGTATCAAAGAATAATCTTACTGAAGTGAGATCTGGTACGGATATTATATGGAAGCAAATGTTATAAATATATCCAAGCACAAAAAATTGCAAATGCTGTAAAAGTTACATAACAGAGACTCACAATTAAAAAATAGCCAATAAGTATGCTTGAAAACACTGTATTAATTCAGAGAAAGAAACAGTTTATTAGTCATATCCATTACTATGCATAGACTGTGTTTCGCCTGAGTGATTTATTCCAGACAGGTTAGTATCTACACCCACAGAGCTGCCAAGAAAATTAGTTTCTAAAGCATATGACACCACAAGGGAGACTCCACGATGGTTTCAACCTACCACTTTAGGGATTCTGAGTCACTACAGAATAGCTATAGTCAACAAAGTGATAAATGGAATTTAAATCGAAGTGAATGGAGAGCAGCTATAGTCATTCCCCTGCTCAAGGCAGGACCTTCCACAGACTTGGGCAATTACAGACCCATAAGTCTGACCAGCTTCACATGCAAAGCCATGGAAAGACTACTCATGGAACTAATCAATAAGGACATATGGAGCCTACAAACATGGGACACATCTCAGTTTGAATTCATCAAGAGCAGATCATGGTTATTCAACTTGGTGGACTTTTTTGAAAAGGTCACCAGAGCAATGGAAGAAGGTAAAATGGTATGCATCGCATACCTCAAACTGATCAAATCCCTTACTCAGGCATAGTATAAAAGCTAAATAAACTGGAATAAACCCTTATGTCACCCACTCTATTGCCAACTGGCTCACAGTCAAAATAGGGGGACATTACCTCCACAAAGAGACTGGCCACCAGTGGAGTCTCCCAGGGTAATGTGCTTGAACCTCTCTTGTATGGCATCTCCTTTGCTGAAGTAAAAGGTGAAAACAAAAGGCTCTGGCTGACTAAGTTTCCAGATGACTGTTAGCTAGGAGAAGTCACTGAATCCCCAAATGACCTAGCCAAGTTGCAGGAAGATTTGTACCAAATAAATCACTGAAGCATGCATTATTGTATCTTTTGGGAAGTCATCTGCCCTTAAGAACTTCCACTTTGACAATATGCACCTAAGAGATGGCTTAGTTGTCCTGAATTTGGGAAATTATGAGGACAATGGCTTAACTTTCGACCAATGTGTGTCCATTGTCATAAGAAAGACCTTCTATTTTTCACAGCTTCTAAACAAAGAGCTGTGTCTAACTCTAGGAATGTCATTCTTCCCCTTTCCTCATCATTAGGCCAGTTATTCACTGTAATGCCTCTTTTGGCATGTATCTGTCAGGGCATATGCTACAACTGGAATGACAACAGACATACCTTTCTAAAAGACTTCAAGGCCTAAACAATATGTCCTACATGAACCGACTCAAAGCTCTGTCACTATACTCTGTATCCTATAGGCTGCTAAGGGGTGACTTGTGTCTGGTATACAAATCATCCTCCAACCCATTATTGACTGATTTACTGCACATCAGCAAGTCAAATGGCATTAGAAATACTCTAGTGACCTAAACCTCTTCTGTAAAATCAACAGAATGATTTGGAGGGACAAGTATATCTCACAGAAGATACTGCTGCTATGGAACAAAGCTCATCCCTGTCCATATTCAAGCACGACCTGGATCTATTAATGGGAAACAGAAAATTTACCCCAGGGCTGCCCCCTATACTGCTAATGGCCAAAAGCAGCTCCTAAATGCTTTATTCTAATCCTGGGTCCCCTCACATTATCTATGGTATGATCCCAGTTATTCTCACTAGGGGGTACTATATAATTATTGATAATGGAATGGGTAAGGCCAGTGTAACACTAAATAGGATAGGTTAATTCAAGCACCAGAAATGAAACTGGCAAGACTTAAACTGGAGCACAATGGCAGCTAGCCTAGTACTTACCTATGACACTATAAATGAAGGCAATTCCATAACAGCTGCAACTGGACCCAGGGAACCAGAACAAATGTACTATAAACAATGTCAAAAGATTAACTGATATGAAATTTACCCTGCACACTAAGGAGCCAAATTGTTAAGAGAGATAAGCTTAAAGTTTATTTTTGGTAAAAGGAAAATGTCAGGAGCACTCCAAATGAAAAGGTAGTTTCTGATAATAAACAGTTTGTTGAAAACAGTCGGTCACCCACTTTAACTGTTAGTAGTAGTAGAGGGCCACCTAGTGGCGTTCTCTGATTTCAGCCTTACATTGTGCTTAGGAGAATTCCATAATTTATTGTTTTGTTTTTATTAAGCAAGTATGTATACTAACCAGAAAAAGCTGGTTTAAAGGCACCCAGGTGATTGGTACACAGGAGTTCAATACTGCCCTTTTACCAATGCTACCTGCGTAACAGTCACACAATTAATTTATTTCACTTTATGAAATATAGCAAGAGTAAATGACTAATAAGATGATTATACAATACAAATATAGATATAAATTTAAATACTTTGAGAAATAATTTTTTTTGGGTCTATTTGAATGCGTTGGATAGAAATAAACCGTCTTATATATAACCTGGGCAAATCGGAAAGAAAGGCAGCAAACTGCAGAACTTACACTGATAATACAGTATTCCCAGAGATAATATAGTATTACAGGAACATTGAGCTTTACAGAGATAATTACAGATGAAACTTAGGAATTTAGATCAGCAAATACTGAAAGCCATCATCATCTCCTGTTCGTATTTTATAAGCATATCTGCTCTGTCCTACATGTAACGGACGTTTACTATACAATCCTGGAAGATGCATCAAAAACCTACCATTTGTTAAAATACTAGATATTTTACTGCTGGCGCTCCAGCTGGTGACGGAGTTTAAAAACTGAAATGGAATGAAATGGCGCAGGCAGTGCAGCAAAAGTTCAGAATTATGTTCAGTGCGTGCTCTTTTCATTAGGTTTTCAAGCAATTATTTTAGGTTAGCTTAATACATTTTACATGTTTTTATTACTTTTTTAATTTGTAATATCTCAACTTCATTAGTATTATTGTTTGCACATTTAATTATTTTTCAATTTGCTTAAACCTTATTTCCAAATATGCAGACCTTTGGAAAAGCACCTTAATAAAATATATGTTTTACTGACTGATCAACTGACTGATTGATTAAATGATTGAATCTCTGATCAATTGATTGAATCTCTGATTCCTTTATAATTATCTTCTCAAATGTACATATAGAGTCCATCATGATGGTCCATATGATGCAAACAGACCTGTCAAATGCTTGAACACTCTAGAATGTTTATTCTGTACAAAAGAACATGGATAAGGGTGCCATGCTATAAAGATTAAGTACCCCCACAAATTATGTAGTATGAACAGTAACGATATCTCTAGGTTGAAGAGAGGTGGTACTGGAAGGAGTAAGTTAAGAAATCAGAGGAAAGTTAGTTCATAACATAAAGAAGGTTGAAATGTTTCAAGGAAAAAGTTATAATAACTTAGCAAAGTAACAAAATGGGAGCCAATGGGGATATATGATTTGCACTAGTTAATGCATAAGTAGGATGTGCACATATGTTATCAGGGATATCAGCTGAGCAACAAACACTGAGCAAAAACACACAGAAACAGTATTTCTCATTGCATTGTGTTTATTAAAATTTAACTTAATATCAACTTGCACAAATATACAACAAACAGTGATGAGACTATGTGTGCAGATGCTATTGATACGGAATAAGCAGCGGAAATTAGTGGAAAAGGTGGACAAGAAATTGTGTGGCAGCAGGCAAGCCAAAATATTCTGACTGCAGGTTATGTGGCAGCAATTAGTAACATATCAATAAAAGTAGGTAAAAGTTGTTGTTGTTGTGTCTTTCGGCTTTTCCCGGTTAGGGGTCGCCACAGCGGAACTCCAGTCCACTAATGATTGGCAGTTGATTGTTACGTGCCGAGTTGCCAGCCCTGATGCACAACCTTCAACGAAGGTACGCCCATTCATGCATGTCTCCACGCAGAAGACGCTCTAGCTGAGAATCGAACCGGACAGCATCTTACTGTGAGGCGACAATGCTACCGCAGCACCACAAGACTGTTGGAAATGAATAACTTAGCTAGGGTGGTCTATAGGAACAAACATATATATCATCATCATCATCTTCTTTCGGCTGTTCCCATTAGGGGTCGTCACAGCAGATCATCTGTTTACATTTCTTCCTGTCCTCTGCTCTGCATCTTGCTCTGTCACACCAACCACCTGCATATCCTCTCTCACCACATCCATAAACCTTATCTTAGGCCTTCCTCTTTTCCTGTTACCTGGTAGCTTCATCCTTAGCATCTTTTTCCCAATATACTCAGCATCCCTCCTCAGCACATGTCCAAACCAACGTACTCTTGCCTGTTTGGCTTTGTTTCCAAACCTTCCAACCTGGGCTGACCCTCTAATATAATTATTCCTAATCCTGTCCACCCTCGTCACACCCAAATCGTCACATGCAAATCTTAACATCTTTAACTCTGCCACATCCAGCTCTAACTCTTGCCTTTTTGTCAATGCCACTGTCTCCAACCCATATAACATAGCTGGTCTCACTACCCTCTTGTAGACCTTCCCTTTCACTCTTAGTGGTACTCGTCTGTCACAAATCACTCCTGATACTCTTCTCCACCCACTCCATCCTGCCTGTGCTCTCTTCTTCACCTCTCTTCCACACTCACCATTACTCTGAACTATTGATCCTAAGTATATAAACTCATCCACCTTCGCCACCTCTACTCCTTGCATCCTCACCATTCCTCTATCCTCCCTCTCATTCACACACACATATTCTGTCTTAGTTCTGCTGACCTTCATTCCTCTTCTCTCTAGAGCATATTTCCACCTCTCCAGGGTCTCCTCTACCTGTTCCCTACTCTCACTACAGATCACAATGTCATCTGCAAACATCATAGTCCACGGGGACTCCTGTATGATCTCGTCTGTCAACCTGTCCATCACCATTGCAAATAAGAAAGGGCTCAGAGCTGATCCTTGATGTAATCCCACCTCCACCTTAAACGCATCCGTCACTCCCACAGCAGACCTCACCACTGTCACACTACAGAAAAGTGTTTATCTGTAAAGGGTACAGAAAAGTGTTTACCTATAAAGGGACTTCTGGTTAAATGCCAAGAGCAGTTAATGCAGAATGAAACTGTATGGAATCATTATTTAGGAAAATATATAGTAGTAATCAGTTTTTGCAACAGTACATGCACGTGAATATAAATGAAAGTGGCTAACAGACAAAAAACGAGAAGTTAATAATATAAAGTTAAAATGTGTAAAAATAGTGAATTTTTGAACTTAAGAAATGATCTAAAGGAAAGACAAAGCAGTTTCCGTATGTTAGTAATATACATTTTATAGACACTCAGGGTGCTTACCAAAAAGGAAAATGAGTGTTTTAAGTTAAAGTAAACAGTGGAGGGTATTCAGAAAGTGACATGTTATCCTAAAAAGCAGGATGAGAGGCAGCGTGCAGTGAGGAGATGATTTGGAGGTGTAGTGGGGTCGAGATATCAACAAAATAGCATCATATTTGTGGTATGTAAATGACTGCATAATGGAAAGCAAGTGAATGTCTTCATACAAATGAGACTCACTATATATGTGACAAAAATCAAACATGACAGAGCAATTCAGAAATGATCAAAGATGTTAGAAATCCAGCGCTAAGAGCTGTGGCACTCCTTTCCTGAACACCACGTTTTCTCAGTGTACAGCAGTTAAACTCATGCGACTATATTACAAATAGCAGCAGCAGCCTTTAGTTAAAGAGCAAATGTTTATTTGTGTAATTAACTATTTATTTATTTGCGTTTCCTGGGGTAGAGCAGTGATAGACCTTTTCCACACTCAGACCAGTAGCGATGTCTGGTTAAGTGACTTTCTCAGAGTCACATAGTAAGTGACCAGTGTCAGAGCGAGTGCCCATGATGTTGCATGTTGTTAACCTCCAAATCACAGATCAGTCCTCAAGTGGTTATAACACACCATCACCTCAACAACCAAGGCATTGTCCACTGATGCCATGTAGACAGAGGCAGTATACGGAAGTTAGTAGATATATGCTGCCCACACACGGAATCAAGAGGGATGTGTGGTCTGCCTAGAGACTCATTTTTTTTTTGTTTTTGTTAGCATTAGCCATGCTTGCTATGGGAACCATTCAGTGTTGGACAAGGAATTCATTAGGAATTCTGGAGGCATCAGCCCCACAGATGCTATACCACCTTCTCAATGTAATGCTGTAGTATGTGGGGATGCATATATGCATTCCACAGACAGCAGAGGAGCAAACCAATAATAAAAGCATTTAACAATATAGTTCATTTCACTGATTATAAGCACGTTGTCCACAACCCATGTGATAACCACATCTAGGACTGGAATTCTGTAGGCCAGCAGGTGATATGGATGGTGTGGAACTGCAAGTTCTAGAAAAAGTAGCCTGGAGATGTATCCCAACAGTGGAGCCTGATGGGTGTCATTGGCCACAACCATGAAACTGGACACACCCAGCTGTAGTA
This sequence comes from Protopterus annectens, assembly GCF_019279795.1. Lineage (NCBI taxonomy): Eukaryota > Metazoa > Chordata > Ceratodontiformes > Protopteridae > Protopterus > Protopterus annectens. Next base: position 709,823,415 of record NC_056733.1, on the reverse strand, counting down.
AATGTCATGGCCAGAGGTGACAGTGATGCAGTCCTGGCAGTGATGCAGTCTCTATAACAGTGTGTTCTATCTATGTAATGCCAGTTTGTCACCATACACCTTGCATCCAGATCCTTGCATGGCCATGATGGTATGACCTGTAGAAGCAAAATGGATGTTATTTACCTCATGCCTCATGAATGTACCAACAGATGCCATGTAATCTACCACTGACCTGAGCATGTATGTTTGTTTCAAGTCCCTATATGCCTGGTCACTCTGCGTGTGATGCAGGTCATAGGTTCATAGGTGTGTACTAGGCTAATGGCCCTGGAGCCTTTACAAGCCTAGCCCATAGGATTATCCTGGCATCGTGCCACCCAACCTTAGTTCCTAGTGCCTCTGTTGAGTAGAGCCAGTGGAGTGATCGCCAGGGTGAATTTTCTATCCATTCATCAAGATTTCTCTTAAAGAGGGCCAGTCAATTTAGCTTTTGCATGTCCTGACCTGGGTCTCACAGCATAATCGCCATCTTTACCATGGTAGATATAGCTGCTGTCTGTGCCTGGACCACTGCCTGCACATGCACTGATTGACTAATGTCAAAGATGGTACCCTGGTCATGGAAAGACCTGGAGTCATGGTAGCAGTGGCCAACAACACACATCCTCCCTGCCATGAGTACATACACTTCAGATGCAGTGAAGCCAACAGATGCCATCTCTGGTGGTAATGCCTATGCAGCCTGGTGTGGATCACACTGACCAGATGTCCAGCATTAAACACAGACGATGCTGGTCATCACCTGAGAGGGGCTGTAATTATGTCCTCCAGTGTTATCACTATTCATAGGACCACTGTGTCATCTGACTGTGACATGTGCATACTGCTATCATCATTAGGTAACCTGCTATCAGGCATGTGATGTCCTGGTGTGCTGCACCCTACAGCAATGGAATCCATGAAAGCATAAAGACAAGATATTGGTGGCAGTGCTGGAACATATGCTGCACTCCCCTAACCACTGTTATGATACTCCCCCTAAGCTGGGCATTTACTTCTCATGCCTATATGCTATATTACCCCACCCAATATACTGTTTTTATTTTCTCTATCCCTGCTGCTGCCATACACCATGGGTGCTCACTTCAGAGTAGAGGTGTGCTCTACCAGGTGACTTGTCTTCTTTCACTATGCCTGTACCACATTTCAAAGTCATCTCTACTGAATTCCTGTTTTTCACTTGCTTGTCTTCATGTGGTCTTCCACATTATGCCTGCTGTACTTTTATCACAATAAAACAGAAGTCATAATGTGGCAGTTAAAAATAAAGAGATACATTACTGATATTGTTTCTAAATATCTGCCATACTGCATTGTAGTGTTATATCCAGGCAGGACCCGGGGTGGTGGTGCTGCGGTAGCGTTGTCGCCTCACAGTAAGATGCTGTCCAGTTCGATTCTCAGCTAGAGCATCTTCTGCATGGAGACATGCATGAATGGGCGTACCTTCGTTGAAGGTTGTGCGTCAGGGCTGGTAACTCAGCACATAAAAATCAACTACCAATCATTAGCGGACCGAAGCTCTGCTGTGGCGACCCCTAACCGGGAAAAGCCAAAAGACACAAAGTGTTATATCCAGACAACAGTAGAATGCTTGCCCCTGTCTATCTCAAGGCTAATGGAACATATACACACTATAATCATGCCTGGGGCCTGCAAAGTCCATAACACTACAACATTGCTGTAGTGATACTTTCACTAGTGTACCATAGCTGCCCAACAATGCTCATTGTGTGACATCTAAATATGTGGCCATACACAAAGGGCTGCCATGTCATCATCATGAAGATTATTAGAGTAGACTCAGCCTCTTGAGGCATCGGTTTCCATAAGGATCCTGCCTGGTGCACCTTGGAATCTAAGATATTTTTATCTCTCAAGCAGAAACTATCAGGAGCACCTCCTAGGTCATTATGGTGGCCAGTTAAATAAACTGGATGCCTTGTACCAGCTTGACATAACAGTGAATTATACCACTAACATCGACAACTCTGATAAGCATTGCAGGCCTCACTATGGCCAACCTGACCTACTCCACCAATGGCTGAGAGATGTTAGAGAAAGTGTGCCAGCTTTTATAGCATGAATTGTGTTTCTTTATTTGTTTGGCTATTGGCTGGTTCCTTTTCGAACAGAGTCACAGTGCAGTCCTACTTTCTTTTACAGCAGCTGAGGATGGAGACTTTAAGACCAAAGCTCTTCCATGAAGAGTTAACAGATTTTCTAGAAATGAAATACTACATATATAATATGTATGGCTGCACAGTGAAACTGAAATTCTTTTTGTAACATGCATATTTACTAATGCGTTGTATTTATCCTCTTTCTGTTTCTACTCATCCTTCCAGAGTTTCAACTGTAGTGCAGGTTGTGGAAAGGTAGAGGACACCTGAACTGCCAGTTGACACACCTGGTGCTAGGTCACTAGAGGTCACTAAACCTGCTCCTCAACAGGGGGATAAAGGTCCTGCTGATGGCAACCTGGAGGACTCACCTATGGCTTCTTTAGCTACCTCTGTGAGGGAGCAGAGGGTCCTCTACTGAGATTGACCCAGAGTCATCCACTGTATCCCTCGTGCTGATGCTCCCCTTAATTGTGTGCCATTCTGCATGCCATAGTTTTAGTCCAAACCTCCCCATCGCCTGTTGCCTTCCTTTGCTCAGTCTGTAATCCTCCATTGTCTGCACCATTTCTGTCCATTCCACCCCATCTGTGTCTACACTTTGTTTGTTTGCTGCTGTTAAATTACTGTTTCCTCTTATTGTTCACACACAAGCTTGTTGGTATCTTTCACATGTACTCTTTTCAAAAATATAGAAAGGGAACTTATGCCACAAAAAATGTAGGCTCTTCTTTCTCCTAACCTATTATTCCTTAAGGTTGCCCTTTTTCGTGTTTCCCTGCTTCCATTTCCTTGTTTCTACCTTTATTATAACTCCTTTTCCTCCTGATTTATAAATTAAATGAGATGGAACTTTGCTGTGCTGGCCCTCTATAGCCTGCTCTCAGTGATGAAACTGAAACTATAAGGTACATCATTGTGGATGTGAACTCCCACAGCGTCATGCATACCACCTCACTTTTCTTGTCATACTGACCACATGACTGCTCACAGCATGGGCACAGAAATACTGTTCCGTAGAACAATGCTTCAGCTAACATGGCTATTCATTTACTATGCAGCCCTTTAATCAGACTGCTTTCACTATTTTGGTCCTACTGCATACCTAAACAGCTTTGGGCTACAATATCTTTGATATTTAGAATTGTGCCACTGATCAGAATTGTCTGAATAACTTTATTATTTATAATTGTGCTACGGCAATGATAACTGTCTCAATACCCCTCTTTATATGTAGTACAAATGCAAACAGAGAAATGTTTGTATATTAAGTGAATATGAAGTTGCATGACAATGATTTAAATCATTGCTGGATGCTTACATTAATAAAAAAGGGAAGAAGTAAAGTGTTTGATAACAGACCCAATAAGAGTGCCTGAATTAATGCAAACACATGACAGTTATTTCAAAAATAATCAATGAATAGGTACTTGAATGTCAGTTTGTATGCAATAGAAAATCCTGAAAAGAAAAACAGCTGAAATGGGCTGTTTTAAAATGAATGAGCATGTGACACATATATTTTGATGTTACTAGAGAATGTATATTAAGTTCTACTGAGAGAGAGGAGCTACTTTACTAAGTGAATGATGTACCAGAGGCTAAGAAAGTGGCATCACTGTTGTTTTACACCAGAGCATAAGGCTATTACAAGTTCGATAGCATCGGTTAAAGTATGTAGAAAGGGGAGCTGGATGACTGAAGGCCAACAGTAACTTTTTGTTTTGTGATAGTTCATTCTTCAATGCTGCTACATCTCTTCTAGGGTTGTAGTAACCTTGGAGTTCATTATAATTAAGGGGGTGTATTTGTCTTCCTCTCCATGAGATGAGTGAGGGTAAACCCCCACAGAAATAAACTTAATTTTTGCTTCTTTTGCATCTTCATAAAAATGATCTATTGGAATTGTTGCCTTCTAGCTGTGGTCTTCAATAGGCTACTTTTCACAAGAATTACCTATAGCTGCTGGGGGAAAAAAGAATTCTGAGAAATTGTAGACATTTTTATAAGAAATCTTGGAATTCAAAATCCTTAATACATAGAAAGTGTTGCAGATTTCTTAAGAAAAACAAATCACACGTAGAAGAAGCTTATAGAGAATATATTTCTGAACTTCACTGGCAGATGAACTGAGAGATAAATTTAATGGGGCATATGTAGTGCAAGCATATGAAAGAGAGTAGTTTCTAAGGTAAGTTTAAAATTTCAGCAAACATTTAATACAGCACTATTAATTCATTTAGCAGAAAAAACACCCAAGAACTGTCAGCTGATTGAGCAGATAACAGACTATTACTTCTTAAAATAAGAACACATTCTTTAGGTTTGCCAGACTGTTATGCAAAGCTGATATGTCCTGATTTAAACAAAAGACTGGAGAAAATGCAATAGTAAGGACCATATTTAAAGAAAATAGAGTTGGAAGAGTAGTAAAACAAAGTGAATGGCAGACATACTATATATGATGGCAACCATAAATGACAGCAAGTGTATAAAGTAGTGGATGCATGAAACAAAAAGGTCGCAACAGGAGACTGGGGTCTTCTACAGCTGCTTGAATTCCAATAACCCGTGGCCAGGGACTGAAATGGCTGTAGCTATATCCACCAAGCTGTCTGACCAGCTTTTTAAACTCAAATGTGAGTTCACTTTTGCATCTGACACACCAAAGGTTCATAGGTAGGTACTAGGCTATCGGCCCAAGGGCCTACGTAAGCTTAGCCAGCAAGGTACCATAGCTTATACCACCCAAGAAAGTCATTTTCCTGTGCCACTGTCCAGCATAGACATAGAAGAGATCCCCGGGGTGTATTTCCTATTTCCCATCCACTCATCAAGATTTTCTTGAAGAGTGCTAATGAATAACTTTGCTTGACATAGATGGGTAGCTTGTTCCAGAGTATATGAAGTCTCTGGGACAGGAATCTATCCCTCCAGTGGGTCTTGTTTATTGTGGTGACAAAGTTTAGGTCCCTAGAGCGTGTAGCTAGGAGGGATTGGGATTTCTTTAGGTGTAGCATGTCCAACAGCTCTGAGTTTGACATAGCTTTATATGTTAGGCAGAGATCACCTCGGAGTAGGCGATATGCTACGGAGTAAAGCTGGAGTTTTTTGAAGTGGTCAGTGTAGGGCATTTGTTTGAGGCCAGTAATCCTCTTTGTGAGGTACTTCTGTGGCCTTTCCAGCTGCTGCAGATGTCTTCTGAGGTACATTTCAAAAGGGGCGTTGTACTCTATAATGGGTCTAATGAGTGACGTGTAGAGGGGAACAATGACCTCTTTTTTCCTGGATGAGAACCCTTTTATGATGAGGTGTGCCACGTAGAAGGACTTCCTGACTACTGTGGCGATGTGACTATCAAAGGAGAGACTACTGTCCACCTGGGTCCCAAGGTCTCTTATCATGCATTCGGTGTTAAGTAGATTGCTGCCTATGTGGTAGTTCATGGATACAGAGTTTTTACCAAAGGGGATGACACTGCACTTTTTGGCATTGAGCTTGAGGCCATGTCTCTGACACCAGGCATCTGTCTCAGTGAGGCCCTTCTGTAGGATGTCCACATCATTTGGGGACTTGACTATGGCTCCTAGTTTGCAGTCATCTGCAAAATTCGTTAGCCAGAGGCCTTCTGTGTTAGCCTGTACTTCAGAGAAGTAGATACCAAACAGGAGAGGCCCCAGGATGGAACCCTGTGGTACCATCCTAGGAGATGGACACAAGCTAGTGCTGAATATGGACCAGGTAAGTAGAGGAGGAAATTGGGTAGTTTAGGTTACAAAGCAATCAGAATATTATTGTTATGGAGTAAAGTGAAATTTTAGGTTAATGGACTGATACAGATGTCTTAAAAGGTTAGGTTTATGGAGAGAAGAGGGACTTTTAGGTTCAGGGAATGATTAGACTGTATCAGAAGGTTAGGGTTAGTGAGGGGGATTTTAGGATTTAATTTTTAGGAATGAATAATTAGTTTAAGTTTGAGGACTGGGTAGGGGTTTTTAGGGCTTGGGTCAGGGCTCTGGGAGGTATAGGTAGCCTTTTGTTACTTCGCAGGGATCAAGTTAGTGTTTGCCAACATGAGCAAGTGGCTGCAGGGGAATGTATCATGAGCTAGAGTTATGTGAGCAGGTTTAATAGACCCAGAGATGGTTGCAGAAAATCACATGCTATGCTTTGAGTTGTAGAGCTGTAGACTAACTGAAAGACATTATATGGATCATTAAAAAAACAGCAGATGTGAAATTTAGCATGGAGTTGTATGTGGAAACAGCTACAGTGGAGATCTCTAAAAGAAAATGATGATGGTTGCAACTGTCATGGAATTTCTCTGATGGTCTGATTAAGAGGTAAATAATGTGTACCTTTCCACCCACAGGAAAAAAGGAAGAGTTGTACCCTATTTACAGCAAACTGTACTGTAACAGTAAGCGGAAGTACAGAAATGTAGATAGTTAGACAAGCTCATTGGCAATAGCAGTGCATCACTTTAAACACAAAAAACATTCTTTCATTCCTCAAAATCTGAATGAAAATATGAGTGAATTGTACTGTTTTTGTAGGCTTTCTGCATTTGTTGTGTGTTTATGAATGGAACTTGAGCTGCAAGTAGCAATCAGTAGATCAGTTAAAAAATATATATTAAGACACAGGTCCCAGAGAATTAACTAAAATAATATGCAATTCATAAAGGCATAATCATCATCTTCTTTCGGCTGCTCCCGTTAGGGGTTGCCACTGTGGATCATCTGTTTCCATTTCTTCTTGTCCTCTGCATCTTGCTCTGTCACACCAACCACCTGCATGTCCTCTCTCACCACATCCATAAACCTTATCTTAGGCCTTCCTCTTTTCCTGTTACCTGGCAGCTTCATCCTTAGCCTCTTTTTTCCCAATATACTCAGCATCCCTCCTCAGCACATGTCCAAACCAACAATCTTGCCTCTCTGCCTTTGTTTCCAAACCTTCCAACCTGGGCTGACCCTCTAATATACTTATTCCTAATCCTGTCCACCCTCATCACATCCAGTGCAAATCTCAACATCTTTAACTCTGCCACATCCAGCTCTAACTCCTGCCTTTTTGTCAATGCCACTGTCTCCAACCCATATAACATAGCTGGTCTCACTACCCTCTTGTAGACCTTCCCTTTCACTCTTACTGGTACTTGTCTGTCACAAATCACTCCTGACACTCTTCTCCACCCACTCCATCCTGCCTGTACTCTCTTCTGCACCTCTCTTCCACACTCACCGTTACTCTGAACTATTGACCCCAAGTATTTAAACTCATCCACCTTCGCCACCTCTACTCCTTGCATCCTCACCATTCCTCTATCCTACCTCTCATTCACACACATATATTCTGTCTTAGTCCTGCTGACCTTCATTCCTCTTCTCTCTAGAGCATATCTCCATCTCTCCAGCGTCTCTTCCACCTGTTCCCTACTCTCGCTACAGATCACACTGTCATCTGCAAACATCATAGTCCACGGGGACTCATGTCTGATCTCGTCTGTCAACCTGTCCATCACCATTGCAAATAAGAAAGGGCTCAGAGCTGATCCTTGATGTAATCCCACCTCCACCTTAAACGCATCCTTCACTCCCACTGCAGAACTCACCGCTGTCACACTATCCTCGTACATATCCTGTACCCCTCTTACATACTTCTCTGACACTCCCGACTTCCTCATACAATACCACAACTCCTCTCTAGGCACCCTGTCATATGCTTTCTCTAAGTCCACAAAGACACAATGCAAATCCTTCTGACCTTCTCTGTACTTCTTCATCAACACTCACAGAGCAAACATCGCATCTGTAGAGCTGTTTCCCGGCATGAAACCATACTGCTGATCACTAATCATCACGTCCCTTCTTAACCTAGCTTCCGCTACTCTTTCCTATAACTTCATGCTGTGACTGATCAATTTAATCCCTCTGTAGTTACTACAGCTCTGCTGCACATAAAGGCATAATAAATTATTTATTTATTTATTTTATTTTACATTTGTAAAATGGACAAATGAATGAGTTGCATTATTAATCAGCTTTTCATCCTTGCCATTTTTTAATTAAGTTTTAACATTTAATTCAGGTATCAGCTACCATAGCTACTAGCAGAGTTTAATCAAGTAACTCAAAAAAAAAACCTCTCTGCAAACCTATCTGCAAATGGATATTGAAGAGACTTATAGGAAGTTCTCTACTATACACACTCAACTATATAGATGAAATATTTTTCATTTTCAGTCTGGCATCTGCACCTTTTCTGGCAGCAGATGTTATATTCGTTAATATGGAACTGGCACTATTCTATCATGTCCTATTTGCTTCAGGATTATGGTCTAATATATGAATATGCCCAGATAAGCAGAAAAGTCCTTAGCCTGGTTTCATAGATTCATAGGTTCATAGGTAGGTACTAGGCTATCAACCCAAGGGCCTAAGTAAGCCTAGCCAACAAGGTTCCCTGGCTTACGCCACCTAAGAAAGTTTGAGTAAGGAAATTCAGCCAGTGCCTATGTGAGAGAATGTTCATGTTGACTGACAATCACAGGTCACTGCTAACTGTCCTTAACTCAAGAAGTAGCCATAGATAGGATGCAGTACCGGTCCCTTTTCCTAGGAGTCACTTGTTTGACATTAAACACAAGGAATCCAAGCAGCATGGTACTGTTGAATAACTTATGCATGTGAATGTACAGTCTGTAGAACCAATCACTACAATTCCATCTGATATACACTGCATGTCAGGTGTTGCACAACAACCAATAAGGAATGCAGCTTTACAAACAGAAACCAGAAATGATCCAAGACTGTTACGATATATTAGTTGTAAAAGGATGTTCTACTGACAGAAATACTATATGTAAATAATCAAGGTAATCTGTAAATAATCAAAATAAACTGTATTTCTGTATGTGGAGCTTTTTCTCCACGGACCTCCGCTGAAAATGGGCTACTAGCAGAGTCGGACATCCCCGGTAAACAAATGTCAAATAAATAAATAATTTGCTCTGCCTTGATTATGCTGCAAAAATGCAGGTATCTTTTTCCACAGAATTAATTATGTGTTTCCAAGTTACGAGGCACAGTGTTGGCTGTTATACACGAAAAATGCCTGAAAACAGGTCTCTTACTTAGTTGCATAGAGTTGCCTAGAAATGTTACAGAAATGATATCCCTAGCCCAAACTGCATTTGATGTAAAATGGTCAAAAACCTTTTACCAGCTAACAGATAGGCATGTTAGATGCATAGAGGGGAAAAAATGGATAGAGTGACACAGTTTGGATTTTGGTAGAAAAGAAGGTGTGCAGGCAAATAGTTAGCATATTAGAGATGTGATGAGCAGGGTGGGCTTGATTAATGAGGTGAGGTGATGGGCAAGATGAGCAGGATTAGGGATTTGAGGTGATGAGTAATGTGAGCAGGATTAGGGAGGAAAGGTGGGCAGGACTGGGGAGGTGTGATGGGCAGGGTAAACAGGACTGGGGAGGTACAGCAGGAATTATAGAGCTAGAAGAACAACAGAAACAGGCTAAAGTGAAGTGGACAGGAGATAGGTGGAGAAATAATGGAGAAATAGATGTGAAGTTAGTAATGTACAAAATTACAGCTTCATTGAAGAGAGCATGGGTTGTTGTAGTGGTAACAGAGCAAGTTAGAAGAATTAGCCAAAACAATGTGATAAGACCAATAGTCAGTTCCTCCCTGGTTAGATCCAACCACAAACTAATCACCATGGATATTCACATTTCAGCCACACCCCCGCAAAGGTAACCACCATGAAAAACTTCTCCAAAGCTGACTTTGGGCTCCTAAAAACAGAGGTGGCTAACTTCACGGCACCCATGTCAATGGAAAATAGATGCATGACTGCCAAATCATACACCAATGCACTGTACAAACACATACATAAATGCATGGAACTAGCCATACCAAACAGACCCAAGACACTCCTCCAAAAAAAGGAAGCCAATCTGGTGGTCCCCTGCCTTTAACAAACTCTACAGCAGAAGGAAGAAATTGATGCAGAAAAAGGTGAATTCCCAAGACTGGAAAACTACCTTATTAGCCTCAACAAAAAGTTGACATCCCTCATCAAAACCTCTAAAGCTAGCTATGAAGGACGAATTATGGCAGACACTAAAAACAATCACAAAGCCTTCTAATATATTCTGTAAGAATCTCCACGGCAATACTCAGGTTTGCTCTGAGTTACTGCACAATGGTACCTTCTATACTGAGCCAACAGATATTGCCAACGTACTGGCTGACAGATGCAGTGCCTACTTTACCCCTCTCTCCTTCCCTAAAGGACCAATCAATACCAGAGGAATGCCAGGCATCCAGCATTACTGCAGCACAGGTTAAAGCTGCATTGTCCAAGGCCAAGAATAGAGCTTCCATGGGACCTGACAATATCCCTGGATGTGTTCAACATGAACTACAAAGTGAATTGACACCACATCTGTGTACCCTGTTCAATCACAGCCTCACCTCAGGCTTTGTCTCTACTGAATGGCGCACTGCTACTGTCATCCCTATCCATTAAGGGGAGTGACTACAGAACCTGGGAATTATCGCCCCATTAGCCTTGTGAGTCTGATATGTAAGGCTATGGAGTGCATCTTCATGGACCTAATTAACAAGGATATAGGGAATCTCCAAACTCTAGATCCCATGCAATTTGGTTTTGTGAAAGGTAGATCATGCCTGCTCAATCTAGTTGACTTCTTTGAGTCAGTCACCAGAGCTGTGGATGACGGGAAGGCAGTTCATACAGCCTACCTTGATCTGGCCAAGGGCTTTGATACCATTCTCCATTCAGGAATTATTGATAAACTCAGCAAATTAGGCACCAACCCCTATATCACTAGGTGGGTTGCAAATTGGCTCACAGATAGAACCCACCATGTGAAAGTAGCGCACTCCAAGTCAGCCTGCCAACCAGTCACGAGTGGAGTCTTACAGGGAGCGGTCCTGGGTCCTCTTCTGTTTGGCATCTATTTCTCAGAAGCCCAGGCCAACACGGAGGGACTCTGGCTGACCATGTTCGCAGATGACTGCAAGCTGGGAGCCATTATTAACTCCCCAAGTGATGTAGACATCTTACAGAAAGGCCTCACTGAGACCAATGACTGGTGTCAAAACCATGGCCTTAAGCTTAATGCCAAAATATGCATCATCACACCCTTTGGGAAAAACGCAGTTCCTACTAATTACCACATTGATGGGAGCCCACTAAAAACTGAAGATGTTATAAGAGATCTGGGGACACAGGTTGACAGCAACCTCTCCTTCAACCAAAACATTGCCACCATGGATAAAAAAGTCCTTCTATGTGTGACATCTCATTACCAAGGGTTTTGCATCCAGGAAGAAAGAGGTCATCATCTCTCTCTACTCTTCCCTCATTAGGCCAATCATTGAGTATAATAACCCATTTGACACATACCTCACTAAGCACATGCAACAGCTGGAAAGGCCACAAAAGTACCTCATGAAGAGGATCCTAGGCCTTAAACACATGCCCTGCATGGACAGACTCAAAAAACTCCAGCTAGTCTCTGTCTCATATCATCTCCTAAGAGGTGATCTCTGCTTGACTTACAAAGCCATGTCTGACCCAGCTCTGTTAGAAATACTACATCTAAAGAAATCCCAATCCCTCCACACCACACACTCCAGAGACCTCAACCTCATTACCACAATCAACAGAACATGCTGGAGGGACAGGTTCATAACTCAGAGACTGCCCATGCTCTGGAATAGACTTCCCAAACATGTCAAGCAGAGCACCTCACTGGCCCTATTCAAGAGAAATCTTGATGAGTGGATGGGAAATAGAAAGTTCACCCCAGTGATCACTGCAGTGGCTCTACTTGATAGAGGCACTGGGAACTAACATTGGGTGGCACAATGCCAGGGCACTTCTATGGGCTAGGCTTGTAAAGGCTCCAGGGCCATTAGCCTAGTACACACCTACGAACCTATGAACCTAAGAATGCAATTTATGAAATTGTATGAAGAATGACATGAGCAAAAATAATTATCTGGAACAAAATATGATGAACAGGATGGACCAGTGCTTAGAGAAGAAGACAGGGAAGGGATGCACAGAGACATGAGTGTAGACATGGTAGTAGTAGTTATCTAACATGGAAAAGGTAAAATAGGAGATGGTTTTCTAATTGAATATTATAAGTTTGTAGAAATGTGGGTAGGTGTGTATCCAAAGAACTAGTTTAATAAAATAGGAGAAGAAGAGGAAATGACACTAGCAATGTGGCAGACAGAGATGGTGGTACTGTATAAAGGGAAATGGGGTAAGGATGAGCAGGCAGTTTACTGACTAACCACTTTATGCAACATTGATTAGGAAATTGTGGCTGGGATATGCACAGCGAGGTTAGATAGGCTATTACATATGTTAGTGGGAAAGTCACAAATAGGTATTGTGAAAGGTATGCCACCTACTGATCATTGGATCCATCCATCCACAACCCCATTTTTCCCATTTTTGCACAAAAGGGGTCAGGGTGTGACTTCACCAGTGGCAATCATCTAGAGCCAGGGTTTACAATGCCAGGAGGATAGCCCTGCTGAGGTAGTTCTTCCACACCACACACTTGCATGAATACACACACCTATGGCCAATTTACAGTGTCCAGTTCACCTTCTGCATATCTTTAGAATGTGGAAGGAAACCAGAGCACCTGGAGGAAACCCACACAAACACAGGGAGGACATGCAGACTCTGCACAGAAGGCACCCTAGCCGAGAATTGAACTGGGGAGCCTCTTGCTGTGAGGCAACAATGCTAGACTAAATTGCTAGAGTTTATGAGTCAGTGTGAGAAGGAAAAAATAAAAGGGGCAAGGATAATATTTATGGATATTCAGTAGGCTTTTGACTCAGTTAGCTGAGATTTTGTGATAGAAAGTCATTCATTTATAGATTACAGTTTGATAATCAGATTAGTAGACTGTAGACTGGTCATCAGACCCTTTTCAGCTATAACCTTGCCACCATGGTGCAAAATGCAAACAGAAAATTCTACACAGACTAAAGAATGCGCAGAGTTGTGCACAGTACAGTAACAAAGAAGGGGATAATACATTTGCATGTTATCTACAATTATGAATGCAAGTGCTATTATTCGCATTATGAACAATTAAGGTTGAAATTCAGCCAGTAGTCATTTGTTAAAAGTACATCTTTATAAGAAAGATGTAACAGCAGCATGAGCTGTGGGTAGCCATTGTTAGAGAAACGAGAGCATTTGGTGTCCTTCAACATTGTTGTTTTAGTTTGTTTCTAAACAATTGAAGTGTCTCTTGCTGCCTGTCTTCCAGGGGTGGCTCGTGCTATTGGGCTGCAGGACTGAACCTCCCCCCAGCTGTAATAAAAGTAAATAAACAAAAAGAAACAAAAAGAAAAGAAAATAACAAAATCAAAGCAAACACAAGTCCCGGAACATTGCGCATGTGCACTTGCGGCATTTCACGATATCCGGACTGCTGATGAACCAGTCTGGGGCATGCACACAGAATCCAGACTGTCTCACCAGCAGTCTGGATTAAGAAGACAACATTTAACTGTAAATATCCCAGAAGTCTATGCAGTTGTAACTACATAGACTGGAAGGGTATCGGACTGCAACGTCCACAGGCTGGTGCTCTCGTGGGAAAGGGAAGGACTAGGACGAGCCTTACGGAAGGGGAAGGTGCAGGACTTTACTGCAGGAATGGATGTAACAACTGCTCTCTCTCATCATGGGATTTTGTATGGATGGATTTTGCTGCCACTCGCGGGCTTTTGTGGATGGATTTTACTGCTGCAGGGACTTGGAGCTCAGGTAGGGTGTGACAAAAACATCTTTAAACCAGGGTATTATGTTTTCTACTCATGATTACTGCAGGACATGAAATAAATAGTTTAAAATCTGGACTTTCCAACCCAGATCAGGATGTGAACCCTGCATTTTCATGTTCTTGTCGATAGGTTTATAAATCTGGCAGATTGCATTAGGTATGAGAATGTGCTCATCAAAAATGAAGCTCATGATCATAACGTTGGATATTTTCATTGTTCTGACTCTAGATTTTCAAAGCACTATTCTTATTAAGCTATATTATGAAAGAAATACAGAAAAGTCTCCCCATCACTGTATGATTTGTACTTAGCATGTAAAACCACCAGTTGCATTTGTACTCGATTATTAAAATGGCTTATGAGATAAGTGTAATACAATCAAAGCTGGGAGTAAAATACTGACAACTTGACAAGGTATGGAGCAAAGTCAGACTGGTCATTGATATAGATTTAAACAAAAATTACCTTTGTTCTTGAGTCACCACTGAGGAACAAAGGCATGTTTTTGTTATCTGTAAAAGCACCTGGAATTTAATATTTTAAGAGTTTATGCATCGATCAAAAGAAATGCTGACTAAGACCACCATCACAAACAAGACATGAGTGGCCAGTTTCCTCTTACAGATGTTTATTTATTTCAGTTCATTAACCATGAATTTCTGACTGAGCCTAGCCCATTTTCACTGCACATCTAGTAAACAATGCATTAAAGTAGAATAACAGATAAAAATTCCAACACACAATCACATCATCTCAGCCAATAAATTACCCATCAACACTATGCTTCAAGATAATAATATGAGTCACAATATACCTAGAAATGGAAAAGTACAACCAGTTCAAGTCAGGGAACAAGAGAGTGGAAAGAACTAGAGACAATGGATAGAGAAATGAGGGAAATCGAGATAATATGATGAATATGTGAAAAATGTAAACTGTGTGTGTGTGTGTGTGTGTGTAAAATTCCCCAGTTGCTATATACTGGTGGCTAGAAAACACAGGGCCAAAGTGACAAGAGCCTGAATTCCATACCCACCACCACCATTTGTAAAAACATTGCAGATTTTTGCCTCATATTTGTTCTGTTCTATTCTTCATAAAATCTGTGGTTTCTGTATTTTTGTTTCTTTACAGAGTCAGTAGTGCAGTGGTGTAGTGGTAGCATTATTGCCTAACAGCTGCAGGTTCTTTGGTTTGATTCTTGACTGGGGTGCCTTCTGTGTGGAGCCTGCATATCCTCCCTGTGTTTCTGTGGGTTTCCTCTGCTGTCCTCCCATCTTACAAAGACATGTATCTGGAGTGTTTCTCCCTGGGCCTCTGCTGAAAATTGTCTTTTGTTCCAAGTCAGACTTTCCTTTTTAACAAATGTTAAATAAATAAAAATGACAGGCATTTGAATTTCAGACTTCATATTCTTCAGAAAGTACATGGTAACACAAAACCTTTTATTCTAGCAATTTTCTAAGTTTATAAGATGGATATTTGAAATTTGTCCCTATTTTTGGGACTGTATTCTCCCATTATTGGCTTTGTCCAGGTTTTTTGTGCTAAAGTTGAGTGCTATGGTAAGAACTGAATTCACTGAATATGTTAGGGGGCTGTATTTCCCCATTGCTGGCTTTGTCTTAATTTTTGATAAGAGGTGGAGAGCTATGGTGAGAACTGAATTCACTGAATATGTTTGGGGGCTGTATTTCCCCATTATTGGCCTTGTTCAGGTGTTTTGTGCTAAGAGGTTGACAGCTATGGTGAGAACTGGATTCACTAAATGGTAGCCATTTAAGTTTCAGTCTTCCTCTCTTTCACAAAACAGCTGATTTGGCATAGTGATATGTTACTCTGACTGTTTTGCATAGGGTCCTGAGTTCAAGTCTTGGCAGTGAAATGTATGGTGGTAACACAGCATTTTATTATAGCAACTTTCCAACATTATACAAGCAATGTTTAAAATGTGTCCCTGGTTTTTAGGCTTTTGCCCCCCCCCAATAAATTTTGGCTTTTTCCAGATTTATTGTACTGCAAAGTTCAGAGATACAGCTGAGTGTTGAGTAGATTTTACAAGAAGCTGAGAGCTGCAGGAGAGCAAACGTTTTGTGCTTCTTATGGTGAGTCGGCTTGCATTGTTAATAGCACAACAGGTAGTATACTTGCTTTTGATGCAGAAGGCTGTGGGTTCTACTCCCACAGTAGGTAGATGCATTGCTGATACTGTACTGTGCTGCAAAGGGGTGAATGCTGGAGTCCCTTTTGGCAAAGATACCTAGTAACTATGAACCTGTTATCAGTTTGCCATCCATTCTCTGCTGCAATATTACTAGCTTATCATTTTGTTAGTGTAACATAGGCAATTTATTCCTCAGGGGCAACAGGCACTTTATTTGTAGATGAAACAATTAAATATAAAGTTGTTTGCTAGCAGCAACCTCTTCATTAGTTACATATCTCTTTAATGTGGAATTATTTAGATGACTTTTACTTCTTCAGAAATTGTGCATATTTACTGATACTGGTGGACTGTAGAAGTTTGGGAAGACTTTTATGATGGAAATGTTCTGAATTGGGCAGTTTTGTCATTATCGGGGCATGCATTTTGTTTCATTGTTTACTGGAAAAATGTTCAAAACAATAAATTTAAAACACCTTCTAAAACTGTACTGTATTGTACAAGGAATAGAATTTAATACAGTCAGGAAGGTATATCAAAGAGCATGTGTATGTTTTGTGTGCAAGGGGCCTGTGATTTGAAAACAGCCCAAAGTTAATCTTTATCTGCCACTGGCAAAATGTATTTTCTTTGAATGTGGGTTTCAATGCTGTTTCAATGAATGTCAGTTTCAAGGGCAGAGAAGTTTTAATGCTAAGTCTATTTTCATTGTGAGACTGCATTGCTTTGTTTAGCAGATATCGATTAGTGTTTGTGCTATAAAATGCAAAATAAAATTTCAAATGAAATCCAAATCATCGCAGAAGTAAAGCAATATGTACATTACAGTGTTTATGGTAAATTGGGCAAAATAACCAAGGAATGGGACACTGGAATGGCTGCGGGGGGAGGCTCCATTCGACCATGATTTTGTGAGGGGGGAAGGGCAGCAAACTCAGATAGCCCCGGCTGAACTATACCACTCAACTGTCCAGATTTTTGCAGAATGAATAAATTTTTGCTTCTTATTTTTGGTTTGTTCCTCATAAAATTTGTGGTTTTCTGGCAAATCATTTAGGAATGAACTGAAGTCACTAAATAATGACAGACATTGAGTTTCATACATCATAACCTTCAGAAAAATACATGCTAAAGCAAGACCTGTTCTGTCAACTGTCTAAATTTATACAAGAACAATTTTTAATACTGTTTGTATGTTCCCCCAATATATTTGGCCTTGTCCAGATTTCCTGCATGAAGAGGTTGAGAGGTACATGCAAATAAATCACTTTATAGAATTAGGAATATCCAAACCTCTCAACTGTCCCCAATTTTGGCTCAGAATGTTGCTCTCCCCCAATAATCCCTCTGCAAAATGGCAATTTTGGAAGAAAATGGGGTGGGTTTACAAATATAAATAACTGTAATGATCACAGTTATAGATTACTTTTATTTCAGAAATGCATGTAGATTCTTTTATTGTGTCAACTGCTCAAGTTAACAGTACTAATATTAAAAAGGTATCCCTTCTTTGACAGGTTCCCAGCTTTATTATGTGGCAATTTTATATTTTTGCATCACATTTTTGGTCTGTTTTTCATAAAATTGTGGCTTTCTGGCAAATTAGTGGCAAATCATTAAAGATTGAAGTTAGAAAATAATGGCAGACATTTGAGTTTCAGATTTCATACCCTTCAAAAAATTCATACTAATGCAAGACCTACTACTATTCTATTATCTTTCTAAGTCTATAAGAGCAATATTTAAAAAAGTGCCATTATTTTTGGGCCTTTGTCCCACTTCTGTGTGTGGATTTGTCCAGATTTCTTGCTCTGAGGTTGAGTGGTATGAGTGTCAGAGCCATCACCGTTGGCCAGAGACATTTCAAATTGTGACATACTTATTGCACCCCACTTCCCATGTAGTGACTCTGGATGTGTCCAAGCAAGTCAAGGAGCAGTTATGCAGTGTAAGTGTGCAGAGTATCCCCCCCATCCAAGGTAGACACAAGTACTACAGTGGCTTTTCATCTGTCTTTGATTTTTGCAAAATGTTCTGGTTTTCTGTCATATTTTTATACTTTTGCTTTATGCTTCTTATTATTCAGAAAATGCATGCTGTCTCAGTGCCCTGTTGCTCTTTGTTTAAGTAGCAATGCTTTAATGACCATCAGGTAAGCTTGGCTGAAATTGTAAGATGCAAGTAAGTTTAATAAGCATACTGTTAAAGAATTACCAACATTGAAAGCCTTTTGTTGTTGCCATGCAGAGAATATTTACATAACCAGATAATGTATAAGCCTTAGTTATTGAAATTCATATGACAGTATTTGTAATAAAGGACAGGATTACAGTATTTTCAGAAGCTCATTAAATGTTTTGGAGACTTGCAGTCATCTTTGCAGGCTTTACCCTTAAACTAAACAGAATGCTAATCGATCATGTGTGGTCTATAACCTGTGCAGTAATCCTTTAAGCAATTTATCTTGAGCTTGTTTCTTGTTTGATGTTCATTTTTTACTTTGATCATGTTTCCCCCATGAAACAAGTAGATAGTTGTTGTCAGGCAGCAGGTCTTTTTTGGATAAGAAACATTTTTACAAGTGGGGGTATCAGCTACTTTCAGCATGTTACTTGGTACTTTTATATAGCTGAATATAAATTATAATTAGAACTGCAGTGCAAGGAGATGCGGTTTGAGTTGAGTGCTGCTTGTTTTTTTATACTTGATTTTGACTGGCATTCCAGTAATGTATTTACAAAGTAATTTATTTTTTCATGCCTCACAACCTTTTTGTTTCCATCTAGATATTAAGTAAGCTGTCATGTAGTCAATGCATTGAACTATTTTTTTTTCTTCTACACTTCATTTTGTCTTGATTGGACTCTTGTAATGATGGTTTGGCACCCAGGGCAGCATATTTAATTAAAGTTCCAGTTGTTGTGGTTTTGAGCATAACACCACCCCTTTCTAGTTGGTCACACCCCTTCCCATTGGCATCACCCATTCAGCTGTCTGCTGCAGCTCCCCTTTAATTTGAAGTCACCAGCTGCCACTGCTGTCTTCAGCAGGTAAGTCATACCATTTTACCTGTGGAAGCTCTTTCTCCTGCAGAGGTTTTAAAATGAGGTCTAATATGTGTAATGGTATCTTCTTGATTGTGTCTAAGTGTGCAGTTAGGCTGCTTAATTTGTCATTTTAGTTTTAGGGTGAACAGTGCCCCATTTTTAACAGCTTGGAGATTAGACAGCTAGGTAGAAACATGTCTCTGTCATTTACAAGTAGCCATTTGCACTGCTCTAATAGGTGTCAGTGATAAGCCTGAGTTTCTGGAAGAAAAACAAATCTGCAGCATTTGTTAATAAAACTTTGTATTGTACATGTATTTGAGATGGACCATAACATTTAGAAGAGGGAGTCTATATTCAATTTTAGGAAAAAAAACATTTTTATCTAGACCATTATGAACTGTAATGGTGGGGTGGTATGAGAATCTATAGGGTAGTTTTAGTTTGCAAAAAATATTGTCAATATGCTTGGCCAATGAAAGAGAAGGCTCCAGTATGACTCTTAGGTATTATTTCTAGCAGTATAGGGTTGCTGTTTGTGTCCCAGGTTTGGCACTTTAGGAAGTTTTTGCAAGATGCCAAATATCATGAATTACACTCAAATATATGTATTGTGAGAAAAGGAGATATACAGAGCATTTGAGCTCTATATAGGAAGCCAAACATTTGAATTATGTTAAACATTGAAGTAAACAGAGACTCTGCCATATAAAGTGAGGTTATGTGGAGGAAAAAGGCATGGATTGCAGGTGTCTCTGAGGAATTTTGTTTTGGCTATGGAGAAACTGGCAAAGAGAATAAAAAAGTTTAAGAAAGCTGGGGAATGGGTTGAAAAAGAAAAGAAAAGGAAAGGAAGGGAAAGGAAAGGAAAGGAAAGGAAAGGAAAGGAAAGGAAAGGAAAGGAAAGGAAAGGAAAGGAAAGGAAAGCTCGGGAATGAGTTGATACCTAAGGAGCTAAAGATTTATGGTGAGTATTGAAAAGAATCAGGCTAAGGATATCATCACCCCAAAAGTATATCATCACCCCAAAATCATTAGTGAAAAAGATAGGAGGGCAGTACAAAATCCAGTAGGGATGAGAGAAATGCTATGGAGGAAAACTATGTCTGACAGTAAGAGTAGAAGGAGAAAACGGGAAGAGTTAAGAGACAAAAAAAGGAATGCTGGAAAAATGGACTAGTAGAAGGAATACAATGATTGGGAGATTGTTATATCGTGGTAAGGAAGGAGACCACACGGTTATTAGAGTTGTAAGGCCTTTCTTTATTAAGAGCCTCCAGGTGCGCACCCATGCTTCTTCACACAACTTCTGCAAGTCATCTACTACACAGAACCAACAGGTTACCAGAGAATATAGAACCAACAGTACATGCTGAATTCCCCACAGCGCCCCTACAGTACAACAACCACATTACCAGCCCGAATACTACATTCCTCCCCTTTTAAGCTAAGACATACTGTCTTACATAAGCAAAACTAGGGAACAAGTTCCACAATGCATTTAATCATTTACTTGTAAATAACAGGCTAGTTATTAACTGGTTACCATACCATCTACTATTTTTTTTTAAGGCTGGTAATCTATACATGCACATTTGTTAACATTGATAGTCCTTCAAGTAACTAGGTTTAACCAGCACACGCTTAGAACGGCGCAGTGGTACCACCTTAGGTGACTCGGGTGTCACTGTTACCACTTCAGGTATCGGTGTGTCCTTCCCTGGAACAGTTGGATCCTCAGAAACCTCTCCTTCCACGTTCTGGCGGTCTCCCTCAATTTGCGATCCTCCTGCCACTGCGAGCCCTGGTTCCGAACTTAACGATAGTTCCGAGGCCAGCAGTTCCATGGCATCCTTCTTCTGTTCGCTCCGTAGAATTTGGTCTACATGTCTCCTCACTACGAAATCTCCATTCAACCTCACCTGGTACGATAATGGTCCTGTGCTCTTGACAATGAACCCTGGAATCCACTTAGGTCCATAACTGAAATTTCGTGTCATCACTGCATCTCCTTCCAGAAAACTTCTCTCTCTCCGTCGTCTATCATGACATTCTTTTGCCTCCACTGGGTCCCTCCACCTTAGCTCGGACATTTGGATACACTAGATCCAACGTGGATCTCAATCTACGTCCTTGCAACATCTCGGCAGGTGACAAACCCGTGGTAGATTGTGGTGTAATACGGTAGTTGAATAACACCCTTGATACTTTTGCTGCTAAACTTCCTTCCCCAGACTTTTTCATCATTGCTTTAAAAGTCTGCACAGCCCTTTCAGCACAACCATTTGTAGCTGCATGGTAGGGTGCTGAAGTAATGTGTACGATGCCATTTTTTCTCAGAAAACCCTTAAACTCTTCACTCGTGAAACATGAAGCATTATCGGATACAATAGTCTCTGGCAGTCCTTGACTACTGAAACTCGTGCTCAAGCATTGAATGGTAGCGAGAAGTGGGTGTCTTGACTTGATAAGCATCCATCCATTTCGAATGAGCATCCATGATTATCAAAACATGGCCCCATGAATGGTCCTGCATAATCTATATGAAGTCTCTGCCAAGGTCTACTCGGCCACTCCCATGGATGTAGTGGCGCCACCGCAAGTTGCGATGTTGTTGACATGTTTTACACTCATTCACAATGACTTGATCTCGTGGTCCAACTTGGGCCACCAAAAATAACTTCGGGCTAAGGCCTTCATTCGGGTAATGCCCACATGACCTTGGTGCAACTGCTGTAAAAGTGCCCGTCTTCCTGGGGACGGAATTATCACTCGTGCCCCCCACAATACGCATCCATCTTGCACACTCAGCTCTGTTTTCCTCACCTCATAAGGTCGAAAAACTGGATCCGTTTGTTGGACTGGCCAGCCTTGCTGAACCCACTGAAACACTCTAGCAAGCACCGGGTCTTTGTGTGTCCATACACTCAGTTCCTTAGCAGACACCAATGTTATGTCTTCCATCATCAAAACTCGGTCCTCCGCTTCCTCTTCTTGGATAGGCCCTGGCATTGGCAAACGACTTAGTGCATCTGCATTACCATGGTGTTTTCCAGGCTTATAAACAATCTCGTATTCATAAGCTCTCAACGTTACAGCCCATCTCTGAATGCGAGGAGAAACCATCTGCGGTACCGCTTTCATCTCGTTGAACAGTGACAACAAAGGCTTATGATCAGTGCAAATAGTAAACTTCCTCCCATAGAGGTATTTGTGAAATCGCTTGATTCCAAACATCACAGCTAAACCCTCTTTATCTAACTGGGAATAGTTTGACTCCGCTGGTGTCAAAGTCTGTGACATGAACCCAATGGGTCTCTCTTGTCCATCTGGCATCCGGTGTGCCAACACAGCCCCTAACCCATAAGGTGAGGCATCACATGACAAAATTAAGTCCTTGTGACTATCGTAGTGCACCAAAACCTCTGAAGATTGCATTAGTTCCTTTGACTTTTCAAATGCTCTGTCCTGTTCCTTTTTCCACGATCACTGAGCCTCCTTCCTTAACAACTTATGTAAAGGAGCTAACAGGGTTGACAGATTTGGCAGGAACCTGTTATAATAGTTAAGTAAGCCTAAATAGGCTTTCAGTTCTGTAACATTTGTGGGTGCTGGTGCCTGTTGAATGGCTTCCACTTTATTTGGCAGGGGGTGTAGGCCTGATGCATCCACCTTGTAGCCCAGGAATTCTGCTTCCGTTGCCATGAAAGCACATTTACTCCGCTTCACCCGTAGACCTGCCTCTCGCAGTTGTCTCAGCACCTCATTCAGCGTCTCCAGATGCTCTCGAATGTTCCTACCCATCAACAGGATATCGTCTAAATACACAGCCACCTTTGGAATTCCTGCCACTAGTCCCTCCATTATTCTCTGGAAAATAGCTGGACTCGAGGAAACCCCAAAAGGTAAACGATTGACTTAGAACAAACCTTTGTGTGTGTTCAGGGTAACATACGCCTTTGACCCTTCTTCCAGCACTACTTGTTGATATGCCTGACTGAGGTCCAGTTTACTAAACCTTTCACCTCCCGACAACTTTTCAAACACATCCTCCACCTTTGGCAAGGGATACTGCTCTAGCTTGAGACTTGGTTCACTGTTAACTTGTAGTCACCACATATCGTACAGCACCATCTGGCTTTAATACTGGAACAATTGGTGCGCCCATTCCATAAACTTTACTGGTTCAATTATACCTTGCTTAGTGAGTCTCTCTAACTCAAACTCAACTTTCTTCTTCATCGCATATGGTACAGGACGGGGTTTGTAAAATCTTGGCGTTACGTTTTCTTTCACGTGTATTTTTGCTGGTGGACCCCTCCAGGTCCCTAGTTCCTCTTTGAACACTTCTTCATTGTTCTCCAGCACCTCTTGCAAGGTCAGGCCCGGCTGTTCTACTTTATGGAGCTGTAGGCAGCCCATGTCCAGCTCCTTTAACCACACCCGGCCTAGCAGGTTTGGTCCCTTACCTGCTACCACCATGACTGGCAACTCTTTGACTTGGTCTTTATATTTTACCTTCATTTTCACCATTCCCAACGTGGGAACTATTTCACCCGTGTAGGTTTTCAAAGTCACTGAACAGTCCTGCAGCTTACGAGCTTCTCTGGGCCATAACTTCCCATACTCTGCCTTTGACAGAACTGTCACACTACACCCCGTATCCACTTCAAACTGCACCATTTTACCATTTAAGTCCAACTGGGTTTTAATGGGCTCAACTCTTTCCCACTTGGCCTCTTTCATGTTAAACATTGTGAACACTTCTTCGGCTCCCCTGGTTGGTTGACCTGTAACTTCACGCATGTGGTGTGCATACTGCCGTTTATTTTTTTTGTTTCCCTTCCTTTCCATCATACTGCTTTTTTCCTCCCCCTTTTTCGGCTGCTCCCGAGAGGGTATTGAGCGGCACATTTTCTTTACATGGCCCTTTTTCCCGCAAGCATGACATTTTACAGTTAAAAAACGACAGTTCCATGACAAATGTTCACCTCCACACCTGTAACAAGCATACTGACCAGACTTTCCTTGTGAATTATGCTCCATGACCACTTTATGCACTGGCAGTGGGGTTGCACTCCTGCTTCCAACCCCTTCCGTGGTTTTCTGTTGTAAATCACAAATGTCTTTAGTCGCTGTCTCTATGGCCTGTGCCAACTTCAAGGCCTTTTCAAACGACAAGTCAGGCTCCGCTAACAATCTGCGTTGTATGCGGTCGTCTGCAATGCCACATATGAGCCTATCTCGTAGCATTTTGGTCAGTCTGTCCCCATAATCACAATGTTGTGCCAGTTCCCTCAACACTGCGACATACTCCATTACCGTTTCATTAGCCATTCTAGTCCTTGAATTTAACTTGAACCTCTGGACTATTGCACTTTCGGCCGGATTATAATGTGACTGAAGTAAACTCGTCAACTCTGTGAGCGATTTGTCCCCGGTTTATCCGGACTCAATAAGTTCCTCATCAGACTGTACGTCTTACTGCCCACCGAGCTTAGCAATATGGCTCGCTTCCGACCCGCTTCCATTATCTGGTTTGCCTCAAAAAAATGTTCCAACACTTCACAATACTCCTCCCAGGTCTGTGTCTGACAGTCGTATGCAACCAGTGACCCCAACATGGAACCAGACATCACTCCAGCAGGCCCTGTCTCTTCGTCGTCCGACATGAATTGCAGCCCACCAGTTTACTCGCAGCGGACTCGGAGGCATCCCATCCTCGTCGCCAATATGTTATATCGTGGTAAGGAAGGAGACCACACGGTTATTAGAGTTGTAAGGCCTTTCTTTATTAAGAGCCTCCAGGTGCGCACCCATGCTTCTTCACACAACTTCTGCAAGTCATCTACTACACAGAACCAACAGGTTACCAGAGAATATAGAACCAACAGTACATGCTGAATTCCCCACAGCGCCCCTACAGTACAACAACCACATTACCAGCCCGAATACTACAGAGATAGAAGCTCTAAGAATGTTTTTATTAGAAAGTTACATGAAGTTGTTGCTCATCTGTTGTCTGGTGCCATTCCTTGGTCTAGAACCCCCTCAACTTTAGCTGTGTAGCAAAAAAAAAAAAAGATCATTTCTCTGATTTTGCATGCCACTCCTCAGGAGCAAGCAAGGTCTGTTCTTCCTGATCCTGCACTCTTCTTCTAAAGTCATTTGTGCCCCTGGGCTCAATGTGTGCCCCTCAACTCTAAACTGAGAAATAAAAAAATGTCCTCTACTACAGGACTTAAAAAGCCCTCATTTTACTTTTAAAACCTGCAGCAAACCTTTTGCTACATTTGTAGCAATTGACTTGCAACAACGTACATCATTCACAAAGCACTGAAGAAATGGAGGTATGGAAATAAATGCCAATGCTAACTGCACTTCCCACTGATTGACATCTACTGATTGGGCCCATAACACCTTCCACCCGGGTCGACTACCCCATTCACCCTATCCTAGGTAAGCCTCTGAAGTTACACATTAAGGTATGCACACATTAAGCCAGCAGCTTTGTGGCTAGGAGAAAATACACAAAAATCTGCCGTAAATTTGTATAGAGAAGGAGAGAAAAGTACAACATAGGCATGGAAAGAGTGAGGGCTAGAAAAGCAGAAGAGGAGGGGGTCTGACTGAGTTTAAGAAGTACGTTGTGTCGATGAATGGAGCTGAAAATTTAAGAGGGTTGAAGGATGATAAAGTCAGATGGATGATCCAGAAGGATGTTGACTGGCGGGAGTGAAATACTTTTAAGGAAATAAAGAAAGAAGCAAAAGCAGGAATATGAAACTTTACGAAAGGATGAGAATGAAAGGACAAAAAGAGACTGGAATTAGGGGTGTTAAAAGAGAGGCAGCAGCAAGCATTAAGATTGTATTATGAGACTGAGATGAAAAAGAGCTGAGATACATAGAGCAGATTCCCGGGGAGGGTACGGGAGTAATTTATATCCTTCAATCAAGTAAAAGGACTTTTAGGCCAAAGGCAGGAATGTGTAAGAGATTAGTCAGAATGGTAGATATGGAAAGAAAAGAAGAAAGACAGAGAAGGAATATGGAAGGTAATAGAGAAAAAGATGGTTACAGAAAAAAGAAAGATAGGCAGACATATAGGGATCTAGGAAAGGAAGAGGAAGTAATAGAATTTAGTAAACTCAGGGAGAAATAGATAAAGAAAAGATAGATGTGGAAGAGTAAATGAGATGCAGGTAGAAGCACGGGAGATAGTAATGTTTTTAAAAGTATCAGGGCTAGTAAGAGATCAGCATATTAGTTGTTGCATCAGTAGTACAGGACCCCAAGGATATCAGGAGAAGAAGGTCAATGGAAAATCTCAGAGTGTTAGAGATGAGGGGAAAAAGATGTAGACAACACCGTGTACAAGATTTGTAATATGATACAGAAAGAATGTCAGACGATGAAAGCAACCTGGCGCAGGTGACATGATAGGGTAAGGAAGGATGGGAGTAATGCTTACTTAGGGTACAAGAAAGGTAAGAGGTATGGAGGAGACATAAAAGGAGGGAGAAGTTATTAATGTCAGGCCATCTGAACAGGGAAACTGCAAAAGAAAGGAATGTGAGAGATAGCAGTGTTAATGAAGAAGTCGTAGGGCAGTGGATAAGGCAGCGAGTGTGAGAGATATCAGCAGTGTTAATGAAGAAGTCATAGGGCAGTGGATAAGGCAGCGAGTATGAGAGATATCAGCAGTGTTAATGAAGAAGTCGTAGGGCAGTGGATAAGGCAGCGGGTGTGAGAGATATCAGCAGTGTTAATGAAGAAGTCGTAAGGCAGTGGATAAGGCAGCGGGTGTGAGAGATATCAGCAGTGTTAATGAAGAAGTCATAGGGCAGTGGATAAGGCAGCGAGTGTGAGAGATATCAGCAGTGTTAATGAAGAAGTCATAGGGCAGTGGATAAGGCAGCGGGTGTGAGAGATATCAGCAGTGTTAATTAAGAAGTCATAGGGCAGTGGATAAGGCAGCGAGTGTGAGAGATATCAGCAGTGTTAATGAAGAAGTCATAGGGCAGTGGATAAGGCAGCGAGTGTGAGAGATATCAGCAGTGTTAATGAAGAAGTCGTAGGGCAGTGGATAAGGCAGCGCATGTGAGAGATATCAGTGTTAATGAAGAAGTCATAGGGTAGTGGATAAGGCAGCGAGTGTGAGAGATAGCAGTGTTAATGAAGAAGTCGTAGGGCAGTGGATAAGGCAGCGAGTGTGAGAGATAGCAGTGTTAATGAAGAAGTCATAGGGCAGTGGATAAGGCAGCGAGTGTGAGAGATTTCAGCAGTGTTAATGAAGAAGTTGTAGGGCAGTGGATAAGGCAGCGAGTGTGAGAGATAGCAGTGTTAATGAAGAAGTCGTAGGGCAGTGGATAAGGCAGTGAGTGTGAGAGATAGCAGTGTTAATGAAGAAGTCGTAGGGCAGTGGATAAGGCAGCGAGTGTGAGAGATAGCAGTGTTAATGAAGAAGTCGTAGGGCAGTGGATAAGGCAGCGAGTGTGAGAGATATCAGCAGTGTTAATGAAGAAGTCATAGGGCAGTGGATAAGGCAGTGAGTGTGAGAGATATCAGCAGTGTTAATGAAGAAGTTGTAGGGCAGTGGATAAGGCAGCGAGTGTGAGAGATATCAGCAGTGTTAATGAAGAAGTCGTAGGGCAGTGGATAAGGCAGCAGGTGTGAGAGATATCAGCAGTGTTAATGAAGAAGTCGTAGGGCAGTGGATAAGGCAGCGAGTGTGAGAGATATCAGCAGTGTTAATGAAGAAGTCGTAGGGCAGTGGATAAGGCAGTGAGTGTGAGAGATAGCAGTGTTAATGAAGAAGTCGTAGGACAGAGGATAGGGCAGCGAGTGTGAGAGATATCAGTAGTGTTAATGAAGAAGTTGTAGAGCAGTGGATATGGCAGTGAGTGTGACAGATATCAGCAGTGTCGATGAAGATGTCATAGGGCAGTGGATAAGGCAGCGAGTGTGAGAGATATCAGCAGTGTTAATGAAGAAGTCATAGGGCAGTGGATAAGGCAGCGAGTGTGAGAGATTTCAGCAGTGTTAATGAAGAAGTCGTAGGACAGAGGATAAGGTAGCGAGTGTTAGAGATATCAGCAGTGTTAATGAAGAAGTTGTAGGGCAGTGGATAAGGCAGCGATTGAGAGTAATAAGACCTAGAAACATAGTCAGAAGAGAGGATAGGAGACAGTAGAAGAAGACGTGAAGCAAAGGGATGAGTGCTATAATCTGAGGAGGGGGGAAAGGTTTCTAGTAGACAGGAAGTGAAATTTCATATATAAAATTATCATCATGACCATCATCATCATCATCAATCCCCTTTTTTTCCAATTTTAATCCATGGGGTTGGGGTGTCATAACAGCTGTCACCATCTCTCTCTGTTCAGTGCCACTCTCCTACATTCTTTGACACTCATACCTGACTGTTGAAGGTCTGACACACAATCCATCCACCTCTTTGCTGGATGCCCTTCTTTTGACTTGCCTTCTTCCAGTCTGCCCCAAATCTCCTTTTCCAGACTATCTTCTGATTTTCTGCACATGTGCTCAAACCGCTGTAATCTGTTCTCTTTGACCTTGTCTGCAATTAGATCTGCTTTGGCTTCTGAACTTCATCTGTCCTGCACTGTGCATCCTACCACCCATCTCAGGCACTTCATCTCCATCACCTCTAGCTTTTCCAACTGCTCTGCCTTTACTGCCTAGGTTTCTTTACCATACAGTAGTACTGGTTGCAGCACTGTTTTGTACACCATGCGTTTTAGCTTCTTTAACATTCTTCTGTCATACACTACCTCTAACGCTCTGTGCCAGTTTGCTGCAGCCCCACCCCACTGATTCTAGCTTTGACCTCAGCATTCAGACTTCCCTTCTCAACCACCCCTACCAGATACTTGAAGTTATTAATTTGTTTCCACTATTTTCCCTTCTATCTCACTTCTCAGCTTCTTCTGATTTCCCCATTTGCTGCCATTAGAACTGTGCTATCTATACTCAGTTTCATCCCAGATGCCTTCAGTTTTACATTCCATTCCCCTATCCTTTGTAGAAGTTCTTACTCAGAGTCTGCCTGTAATGCCACATTGTCTGCATAAAACAACTTTTTGATCTGTCCCCTCCAGCCTGTTTGCTAATGAAGTCCATCATCAGTATGAACAACAGGGGCTTAGAGCTGAACCCTGATGCACAGTTACTCTCACTGGGAAACCCTCTGTGATACCAAACACTGTTCATTATTCAGTCACTGGGTCCCTGTACATAGCCTACACTAATTCTGCCAATGTTTCTGGACTTCATGCCACTGCAGAACTGCCCAGAATCAGCTTCCTTGGGACCTTGTCATATGCTTTTTCAAGTCTAGGAATGCCCAGTTGAACTCTTTTCTCCTCTCTAGCTTCTTCTGTCTCACTCCAAACATCAGGTCAGTTGTGTTGTATCCTGCTCGGAATCTGAACTTCTCATCTTCCATCTTACTTTCAACTACTCTGCATATTCTTTTATCAATCACCGTCTCCAGTATTTTCATGCAGTGTGATAGGAGTTTGATATCTCTGTACTACCTGCAGTTGTGGTTGTCCCCTTTGTTCTTGTCCACTGGCACTAGTATGCTAATTCTCCAGTCATCAGGGATGCACTTTTCTCTCTTTGCTGCTCTAACTACATTCAGGAGCCATTTCTCCCTATCTCACCCAACATTATTATCATATCTGCTGTGATCACAGATGAGCCCGTTGCTTTCCCTGACTTCATTTTTCTTAGTGCTGTTCTTACTTCTTCTAGGATGAGCTCCTCCTCTTCTTTAATTGCAGAGGGTGTTTGGGGCAGTACAGCCTCTGCAGGGTTTTCGTCGCTCAGAAGCTGCTAGAAGTACTCATTCCATCTGCCTTTGATGTCCTGCGGACTGGTGAGCAGGTTGTTGCAGGCATCCTTATGAATGGTGTCTGACTATCTTCTTTATCTCCTTACCTTGCAAGCTGATATAGCTTCTTTGTGCCATCTACAGAGTCATTTTCCAGAACCTGGTAGTGTGCCTCTAATGCCTTGTTTTTACTAATGCAACTCCATGCTTTGCTTCTTTGTTTGCCAATCTGTATTCCTTTTTAGTCTGGTCTATCTTTTCTATCTCCTATTTTCTCTGGACCACTTCTTTCTGTAGGTCAACATCAATCCATTTTCCAGACAGAATTCTAAAATAGCCACTCCTTCTTTATTCTTGTTGCCTCACCCATGTGGACTCATGCTGTCCTCATATCCTGTTCTGTCTACCTTGATATGTGCATTCAGGTCACCCATTATCAGCACCAATTCATGTTGTCCTGCTTTATCTGCTAGGTCCTGCAACTGCTGTCTGAATGCACTCTTTTCCTCACTATCACAACCCTGCTGTGGGGCATAGGCTGAGATTATGAATACTGACCTATCATTGCACTGGATTCTGACTGGCATGAGTCTGTCACTAATTCTGATGACATCCCTCACTGCCTTCTGAAGCCTTACCTTCAGCACAATTCTCACACCATTTCTAGTCTGCCCTCCTCCTGATTAGAAGACTCTGGATCCCAAGCTAAGTGACTTTGCTGCACTGCCCTTCCATCTTATCTTCCAGATACATAGGCTGTTCAGCCTCCTCCTTACCATCATGTCATCCACTTCCAAGCTGCATCCTGTCAGTGAACTTGCATTGAGTATAGCAAGTCTTAGTTCATGTTTGGCAGGTGAATTGATTTTGTGTCCAGTTTTCACTCAACAGAGTTATCCCAGGGAATGCAAGCTGGGCATCTGGGCATTGCTTGGACAGTAGCTTATTGACCCAGGTCTCCTGGACTTTATTGTGAACACAGACTGGTCAATAGGGGCACATATACCCCTCCCACTATTAGCATGGGTTCTCTGTGACCATTTGGCAACAGTAGTCAACATGCCAAATCAGTTAGAGCCAAGTGGCTAGCCCTGACATGGCATGCAGTCTGTGATTCATGTTCTCTTGTCTTGAGGATACTGCACATCACAGGTGATGCCCAAAGCGGTTGGTATATACAACTCTTCCCACTATAGGGCACCATCTGGAGTCTGTGCTGCTGCCCACAGCTCTATTCTTGGGTGATTTTGAAATGGAAACACACAACTTATTTTGGGGAGGTTGTAAGAACCACACAGAGAAACAGGAAGAACATGCAAACTCCATATAGGCATTGGCCAGAGGTTAGAATTGAACCTTGTGCCTTGGGAGGCGAAGACCTTAACTATTATGCCAACTGACAGACACATACAATTATGTCTGTTATATAAAATATGAACTGAAACAAGTGGGAGATGCAGTTTATTAACTATAAAACAAAAATATTTGTTTTATCTGTTATGTTATGTTATCTCATATTATTGAATACCAGTGCATGTTATAAGATGAATGGGTCAAGCTATGTGTTCAGATATGATGTATGTGATTTCAATAAAAGGGTTTTAGAGGGGGAAAAAACACCACTGCATTTTTGGGTTTGGTTCTCTACATCATGACAATGTATTTGCACGAACACTATGAACCTTTCAGAAATTGTGTGTTTCCAGTCACAAATTGATGCACATTCAGAACAATTAAGAATGACAAGCATGGATTCACCGCTGAGTAAACAGATAACATCACTGGTGAGAATAACATTTGGAAAGAAACAGCTTTCCTGTTAGAACAGATCCACCACTGAAATCAGAGGTATTTAGACCATTTGTGAAGGAAAATGCCATTAAGCAGTTATGTTGACGGCTGCACGCCAAGGCACAAATATTAAATAAATTTGGGGGCATTTGGAGAGAGATATGAGAAAACTGTTAAAAATACCTCTTAGAACTCAAGAGGGAGACTTTTCTTTTTACTTATCATATTGGCATGCAGAGACGTAGCTTGTTCATCTTGCATTTGTTACTATTCCACAATCTGGCACCTCTCAACTCTAAGCTGAAGGGGGGAGGGTCCTCTCTGAGAAATAAAAACAATCTCTTTTAAAGTCAAAGTGAACTTTATTGTCATTCAGACTACACAACTTGTGCATCGCTGAATGATATTTCATTACTTCGTCTCAAGGTGAGGAATTTCCGCATATGAACGATCTACGGTACAACAGCTACTACTGATATGACACATTATTTTCTTAGTCTAACTACTATACATAATGATTGCACATACAGGAGACTATTTCCATAGTGGTCATTATTGCACAGTTGCTTTACAGCTTTAATTGGTGCACAAAACATATGAATTTAAGAATCTCAGTCGTGTTATTGCACAGAAATATTATTGCACAAAAATTATAAGGTATTACTGTTGGAATTTTCAACATGGTGTGGAGTTAGTGTGAGCTTAGTTGTCTAATGACTTGTGGCAAGAAAGTCTTATTGAATCAGGCTGTTTTGTATCTCATACTGGAGTAGCATTTTACCAGAAGATAAATAGGTGAACAGTCCATGGGCAGGGTGGATAGTGTCTCTGGTTATCTTGTTGGCCCTGCTGAGACACCGTGACACATATATTTCTTGGATGGCTGCAAGTGTGGTCTCAATGATTTTCTCTGCTACCCTAACCGCTTTCTGGAAGACCAAGAAAGTTGTTTTGAATGTTTTCAGTTGATGATCAAAAAAAGTTCACTCTCTGAGCACTCTGTGTTCTTCAAACTGCAGTAAATCAGTTGATACAAATGTAACAAAATGTTTGTTGCACTTACCACCTACAAAGCACTTTAGCTCTGGCATCAGTTACATTATTATTATTCATTTTTGAATACCAGTACTGGAATAAAGCCCCTCCCGCAACTGCCGATCATCCTCCTGACACCCTTGTCCAGGGCGGCTTGCCACTTTACCTGTGCTTCTGATGCCATACAAGCAACCACACATACTTAAACAGGAAATTGAGCTCCAGGTGATACTTAATAAAACCAAATGTGCAAAAACAACTACACAAAATGCAATGTGAGCATATAAATGAGAGGCAACTGAAAAGTTTTATCTTAGCTCAGGAAGTGTGAACTGGACACTACAAAACTGGCAGCTGGGCACAATTATTTCCAGGACTGAGTCCCAAGGGTGTTCTGTTGATGAAGGACACTGCACCTGAAGAAGTTAAATTAAGATACCAGCAGGAGACATATAAACCAGTTAAGAAGTATTCAACATGTGAATGTTCTACTATCATCTTCTACAGTATTCATTATGGAAGAGAGATATGTTATGTAACACAACTCCAAAGAAATAAGGACTACAACAGCAACTACCCAGCAGCAGAAATCCCCAAGACCCTAGTGTCAGATGAATGTATGGCCAGACCAGTAAATGAAAGATGGATGATCAACAGCTTTGCACTCCAAGACGAAAGACAAACCAGACCATTAACCACAGGCAGTTCTCAAGGGTGTTAAGAAGCCAGTTTTACAATCCATGCCAGATTACAAACCAGTCATTTAAACAGAGAAGGAAAGATGAGTAAAGCCAGTCAATGCCACTGAGTGACAGCTATACTGATGCTGCAGCTTTCCCAGTCGACAGTTCCAAGTCTAATGGAGCTCCAGAGATATGACTCTGAACACATCAGAGGTTTCCCATAAATAATAATTCTGCAAGGGATTTCATTTCTGGTTAATAAATACTACACGTGCTAGTAAATCATGTGTGAAGACAAGACTGGCCTTTGGCCAATTGGACCTATTTAACCCAGTAGGGCCCCTCTCCTTCAGGGGCCACACCAGACTATGGCAGCGCCATTATGCCTCATCTTGCCCAGAGATTTGGCTAAGAGACACTATGACAAACTGCAAGGCATTTTCCTACTGTAGCCTTGCTCCAATGGTAATTCTGAATCTTTTTAGGCAGCATAGTGGCATAACATATAGCATTGTCACCTCACAGCAAGAGGTTCCCTGGTTCAATTCTTGGCTGGGGTGCCTTCTGTGCAGAGTTGGCATGTCCTCCCTGTGATTGCATGGGTTTCTGGCTGTTCCGGTTTCCTTCCACATTCCACAGACATGCAGTAGCTGAATTGGACACTCTAAATTGGCCATAGGTGTAAGCTTGTGTGTGAGTTTGTGGTGCAGAAGAACTACTGTGGTAAGGCTAACTACCCAGAAGTGTAAACTTTATCTCCAGATGATTGTCCCTGTTGAAGTGATACCCTGACCCCATGTACAATAATGGGAAAATAGGGTTATGGATGGAGGGATAGATTAGTGGAGCAGACATCATTTCCCATCATGAATTGAACTAGTGGCTAGTCAAGTATTATTAGAAAGTGCAGCTTCATTCCTCTTCTATGGCTCATGGTGTTAGGTGCTGATGTGCCCATAGTGGTCAGTTGCTGTTGCTTAGTGCTCAGCGGGGTTTTCAACCCAAAACTGATTGGATTTGCCATCTGGTTTTGTGTACAACTCTAGTTACCATGTTGGAAGATAACAATATCAGGCTTAATTTAAAGAGATAGATAGATAGATAGATACTGTGTTTTCCTTTGCTTCCCTTCTTGATATGAGATTTATAATCAGTGGCTGATCAAAATAATTACATGAAATAACTGTGGAATACACATTCTCAGACATTATGAAAGTAAACAGTAGTAAGCATTAAAAATAAAACAACATACTGCGACGTCTGGTAACTTCTGATCACTAAGACGTGACAGAATGTTACTAATTCAACAGTGTGGTAGAGAAATGTGTGCTGCAGTCATAGACAGGAACAACAAAATACTGGAGAACTGAAGCATGAGGTGGGTGTTGAGTGGTGGGAGGCAGAGGTGGACAGAAAAATTACTCACTTGGCTGAAAATGGAAAAACAGTAACAGAAACACTATCACTCATACTGCAGGGGCATCACATTTTCCGAGTCACATATAAAATAGTGGGGGGGGGGGTTGCAGAAAATTATTACACTTGACCAGGGAGGAGTTTTTGAGGACCCTGTGTGGATTGTTCATGTTCTCCCTACATCCGTGTGAGTTTCCTAAAGGCATTCTGATTTCCTCTCACCAGCCAAAACATGATGCTTAGTGACTAATCTAAATTACCTCTGCATGTAACACTTACTGGTGCCCTTGTGATCTGTGATATGGCTAGAAATGATCTGCAAACAGTAGTGAACTCCACTTACCCAGTTTAAAAAACAAAAATAAAAATAAACTTTCAGAAATAGTTATAAGTGGGTGGTGTGTGAAGAATGCAATTTTTAAGGAGACACCTGATATTCTATTATTTTTGTTGTTGAGCATTCTGAGGAAGTTCCACAGTTTTATGTGGCTTTGTGGAAACATGTTGCCTTATAACAAGGTATGAG
>NC_056733.1:709432850-709442850 GCF_019279795.1 Protopterus annectens | reverse complement strand
GTATACAGGAGAGTGAGCAACAATTGAGATGTATTCCCCACCATACGTGACATATATGGACACACACGCAACCACAGATGTCAGTACTGTGAATCAAACACCTGCCTAGCTCATGATATGTATGACAGACTTACAGCAGTATTGCACATGTTACAAAGTGTACTGAAGCTTCCTTTGGCAACAGTGCTGATATATGCACACAGGAGGTCTTAACTGTTACAGGTGTCAAGTGATTTACCTTCAGTGTCACCCTGACCGCTGTCTACGTTGTGTGTTATGTCCTTCAATTAACTAAACCATTGCTTACCGGTTACACAGGTTATTGTAGGACTGCTTGTGATACACCTGTGAGCTGTCCTCAGCAAACATCCATCTGCAAAGATGCCCCACCACTTAGTTATTTCCACACATCTGTCCATACCTGAGGTACATCTTTCCATACATTCAGCATATCACCATATACAGTTGGCAATGTTGAGGATGCATTGTAACTGCATGATGTACTAAGATACACGTCACCTGCATACATCAACAACTGCACACGCATGGTAGCTGAATGAACACCACTACATGTACATGTGTGTAGGTCCTACAATCCTGTCATTTGGGCATGTTTGTAGGCATTGCAATTGGTGGACATGTGTAATGACATACATGACACATGGACTGTTGTATGATATGATAGGTGCAATGGGTGACCGGTACAGAGGGAATGTTACCTCTGTCAATATTGATATCACAACTTATGTGTTGTTAGCATTCAGCAGCCATGGACCTACATTCCACGTGCATGTGTGTAATGGCTGTAGCCACCTGTCTGCACAAAGGACAACAGCTATGCTATTTATATCTATGTTGTGTGTGTGTGGTATGTACATATCCAGGGCTGGTACATGTATGTCATATCCAAACATGAGAGTGTGTACTGGTGTACAACAACAGTCATCTGCTAATGCTGTAAATAACCGAGGGCCCCTGGTATGTGTACAGATGACCTGGTTACAGACAGTTGTATCATTGCATTGCATAACACATGATACAACAGAGTCAGTACATGGGTACTCTACAGTTTATGTAGAGCTTGGTACAGTCCACTGGTCGAGGGTCACATTGTGGTGAACTCTTATATGTCCTACAACATGTATGAATGTGTGTTGGTGGTCCAAGGGCATGGTGGTGTCTGAGGTTTACATCCTAGAATGCAGCATTTGGCACTGTGTCCTGCACCTGACTCATCTGTGATGCTTTTCGTGGGGGTACCGGTCAGTACATGTGAGTAGCCTCTATGTATGTGGGGACACCACCACCTGGAGCGGTCCGTACCTTGTTATGACCCACATGTCTGGTTCTGAGGTATATGGTGGTAGAGCTATTGTGCACTACAGAGCCTTCAGCCAGGTGTTCCTCACTGCACAGATGTCAGTACTCCCCATTGTTGGATCTACAGTGAGCAGCTGTGATTATGGACACTACACATCTAGCACTAGTTAGCATAAGCATACAATGCAGTTGTCCTCTAGGTGTCACGGTGTTATCCTGTGTTTAGGACATTTGCCATGGAATGGCACTATATGGTCGAATGCAACTTGGGTATTATCCCCACTCCCTTGAATCATGGATGCATGTGATATGTGTCAAAGGCCTGAATACTGTCAGTCATGTCATCCCAGAATGACAAACACTGGATAACCTTGTACTTACAGTAGGACACTGGCTCATTGTGTTGGTCAAGCAGTTGCCACTCCTAGCAAGGCTCATTGTGTCGATCAAGCAGTTTCCACTCCTAGCAAGACATCACTGCGAGCGGTGTTATTGTGCTTGGTATAGGATGGTACATCTAAGGTGACGGACAGCAGCAGACGTTATGTAAAAGACCGGTGTCAGATATATGTAGAGCAGCATTCCTGCTAACAATGACAACTACTAACACCAGAGCCCATTACAATGTGCTCTTTACTTCTAACTGTAATAGCATGGCCACTGTGGCCTTTCGTATTTAGAATCAGAGTGCATCCCAGTCAGCCCTGTGCTACTAAGTGTATGAGCATGCCCAGTATAACCTTAGTGCATTCCGAACAGCCCTGTGCTACTAAGTGTGTGAGCATGCCCAGTGACACTTTGTGTCGGTTATGTGCCTCTTTGTATGGGCATGGCCATTGTAACCCTGTATAGTGATAGTAGTCGTCCATTCCACAGATGGGCATACTCCAGGTCAGGATGGATTCCTACTTTAAACACACAGGTTCACAGGTATGTACATCTTAACTGCCAGCATCCCTGTTGATGTCTGCATTCCTAGAAGGTCATAATGACAGCCTTGAAATGTGTAGTCTGTGTGGCGTGACTCATAACTATGTAGTATTGTAATAGTGATCTGTAGATAGGCAGGTGTTCCGTTCCCACCACTGGTGTGTGTGTGTGTGTGTGTGTGTGTGTGTGTGTGTGTGTGTGTGTGTGTGTGTGTGTGTGTGTGTGTGTGTCTGCCTGCCTGCCTGCCTGGGACTGATTAATGCTTTTAGACTGCTCACACGCCATACCATTCCTATACCCACCTTTGGCAAGGCTGATGATGTCACCCACCTACAAATACACCTCTGGGAGTGCTGTGTACCAGTAATCTCGGTAGCGCGGTTTGTAACTGCATAATGCTGTAGTATAATAAAGCTGTTAGGTCAGTGTTCTAATCCCAGACTTGCCAAGTGTGTGTGTTTGTCCCTGTCTGCCTGAGGACTGAATAATGCGTTTAGACTGCTCGCACTCCATACAATTTCTATATCCACCTTTGGCAAGGCTGATGATGTCACCCACCTACAAATACACCTCTGGGAGTGCTTTGCTTTAGTAATCTCAGTAGCACATTGTGTAACTGCGTAATGCTGTAGTGTCATAAAGTACATAGGTCAGTGTTCTAATCCCAGACTTGCCGAGTGTGTGTTTGTCCCCATCTGCCTAAGGACTGATTAATGCTTTTAGACTGTTCACACTCCATACCATTCCTATACCCACCTTTGGCAAGGCTGATGATGTCACCCACCTACAAATACACCTCTGGGAGTACTGTGTCCCAGTAATCTCAGTAGAGCATTCTGTAACTGTGTAAAGCTGTAGTGTAATAAAGTAGTTAGGTCAGTGTTCTAATCCCAGACTTACCAAGTGTGTGTGTGTATGTGTGTGTGTGTGTGTGTGTGTGCTTGTCCCAGTCTGCCTGACAATTGAATAATGCTTTTAGACTGCTCACACTCCATACAATTCCTATACCCACCTTTGGCAAGGCTGATGCTGTCACTCACCTACAAATACACCTCTGGGAGTGCTGTGTTCCAGTAATCTCCGTAGCGCATTGTATAAATGCGTAATGCTGTAGTGTAATAAAGTAGTTAGGTCAGTGTAGACTTGCCAAGTGTGTGTTTGTCCCCATCTGCCTGATGACTGAAAAATGCTTTTAGACTGCTCACACTCCATACAATTCCTATACCCACGTTTGGCAAGGCTGATGATGTCACCCACCTACAAATACACGTCTGGGAGTGCTTTGTCCCAGTAATCTTGGTAGTGCATTTTGTAACTGTGTAATGCTGTAGTGTAATAAAGTAGTTAGGTCGGTGTTCTGATCCCAGACTTGCCAAGTGTGTGTGTTTGTCCCCGTCTGCCTGAGGACTGAATAATGCTTTTAGACTGCTCACACTACATACCATTCCTATACCCACCTTTGGCAAGGCTGATGATGTCACCCACCTACAAATACACCTCTGGGAGTGCTGTGTCCCAGTAATTTTGGTAGCGCATTCTGTAACTGTGTAATGCTGTAGTATAATAAAGTAGTTAGGTCAGTGTTCTAATCCCAGACTTGCCAAGTGTGTATGTGTGGGTGTGTTTTTCCCCGTCTGCCTGAGGACTGATTAATGCTTTTAGACTGCTTACAATCCATACCATTCCTATACCCACCTTTGGCAAGGCTGATGATGTCACCCACCTAGAAATCCACCTGTGGGAGTACTGTAACCCAGCAATCTGGGTAGCGCGTTCTGTAACTGCGTAATGCTGTAGTGTGCTAAAGTACTTTGGTCGGTGTTCTAATCCCAGACATGCCAAGTGTGTGTGTGTGTCTGCCTGCATGAGATAAGTAGAGTATGTACTCTCTGTGCAAATCACATGACCACCTTTTTCATTCCTGCTGTTGTCACCCACCTAGGTATACACCTGTAGGCATGCTGCAACCCAGTATCCACAGTAGCACATGTCCTAAAAGCGTATTGCTGCAGTGTGATATGGTAGGTAGGGGGTTGTATAAAGGACATAGCTAGTGTGTGTTTGTCTGTCAGAGCCTGTGTAGAGGTGACTGTGAGTGTCTTACCATTGGACATGTTGGGGAGCGGATTTTGTAGTTTTCCTATATGGTGTCCGTTTTATGACACATTGGACACCTCACGAGGAGTACAGCTGTCAGTCAGCCATGGGACTGTGTTGGCAAGCCATACCCCTACATCTGGCAAAAGGCCTGGTGAACAAAGTATGCAGCCCTACTAGTACTCGGTATATGACCTGCACCTATGTGCCATGCACAAACAAACTTGCCTAGGATATCCCGCTATGTTGCTAGTACCATGCACATTGATGGCAGATAGTAGGCATGGTGTAAATGCAGTGGCCTGCAGAGGACATGGCACCCTATACAATGATACAATAGGCACATATATGTGGACATTGTGCCTTCACTATGTTCCACACTGGATGCCTGCAACATATGTGGTGCCATCAAATGTGATCCGCAGATGCCATACAATGCTGTACACATGTCCCTGTATGGACCCATGCCACTGACACCACGGAATACCTGTATTTTACTATCAATGCAGGTGCAGGGTTGACCTGCTCACTATAAGAAGGTTTCGCCACACCAGGCCAGTATTGACATATTGGGGATAGCAGGCTGTGTACACAACATGTGCCTGCCAAACCAAGTACACCTGTACATGTCACTGTACAGTATTGTGGGACATGGACATCCCAGGCAATGTCATGTGAAGGACTATCAAACACAGACATGGCATGCATTGCAAAGCTATGGCTATACACATTGGTAATCAGGATGTCAGGGCAGATCATGCAGTACCCATCTGTGTGGGACATTGCAGACATTACACTCCTGCACTACACACCATTGTCGGGTGACGCGATGCCATGGATTACCCCTCACCCAGCCTTGTACAGCCATCTGATTTATTTATTAAAAAGCAAATTATTAAAAGCTCCACGGTTAAAATAAACAGACAGTATTTACATTGGATTACATAGTGATTAACATTAACAGTGATTAATCTTCCACAGCCAACCACTACACATCCATGAAGCAATGCGTACATGCATGCCAGTACTGGCATCTTGTGTCTGCTTGTGGGTTATGATGTTCCCAACCACAGTCACTCCCAGTATAACCCTCATTGGCATGCCAACAGATGTCAAACACTTTCACATGCCCTAGCCCATAGAACCTCCAGATATCCCCTGTGGTGCATGTAGTCCTGTGCATTACTGCAGTGTGGCAAACTAAGTAGTTAGGTTGTGTATTTGTGTCCCTGGCAAACAGTGTCAATGCATGTCCATTAGAGAGTGTGGTTGGGGTGACAATGGCATCTGTTCACGTGGACAGGCATGTGTGCCACACCTAATGTATGTCTACTATCTCTGTTGCAGATGTCTCTCACCTGCACACATATGTTCTTACAGCACAGCAACATGTCGGCTTTGTGGCACATGTAGTAACATCATGCACATGTAATAGTAATGACTAGTCAGTCAGGGTTTTGACCCCTGCACTGTTAGGCATGTGGCAGATGTTGCTTAGGGTTAGGTCTCCAAGCCCACCTGTCCCACCCACACACTCTCTGGTGGATGTGGAGGTGTACACCTGCTCAGCAGCAGCATGTCAATTGTAAGTGATGGACATGATCAGGTGATGGCCTCTGCACCTATTGCAGACCTCCTCTAGCTGATTGCATGTGGAACAGCTGTGATGGTGTTCCCATAGCCATTCGCATGATAAACACAGTACACTATCTAGGAAAAACAAGTTGGTATTTGGCCATGACAGTCGCTGTGAGTGGTACCTGGATGTGGTGTTCTGAAATGGCATCACAGATGATATCTGGATTTACCTCAAACATCGTACACAGTGGGAAATAGCCTAAAGACAGGAGGGTGATGTGCCACATATGACTACAGCATGCAAGTGTAGCTATGCTGCATTGAGACTAATGCCTGTTTAACTTGTTGTGTGTGGTAATGGCTATTCTGCATGTTTTAATACAGACATGACAGTACTCTGTTCATGAGGGACCCCTATCTGTAGGGCCGTCTGTGAACTGGTCAGTGTGTGGAACCATTTGTTTCCAGTGTTACACACTGAACACACATCTGTGCAAAACAGGAGCATAGTGTAAGGATCACAGACAGTACATGATGATAGGGATGTGTTACTGCCATCGTATCCATGACTGGACATATGTCACATGAAACAGTGGTATGACAGACACTGTCTGGGGTTCCCAGTGACAAGCCAATAATGGGCAACTGTTCATAGCTGTGGTCTCACGTCTACCACACATTGTACAGATGGCATGCAGTATATATGCATGTGTTGGGCTCCCTCTGCAAATGTATACCATCTGTTGTGTTGGGTTGATGGCGATATTTATGCATACTGTTGTAGGTAATCCTGTATGCTGTTGTCTATAACTAAGCCATATGTGAGTTTAAACTGCAACACCATAGGCTGAATGGGTTGGGAGGTCTTGGCATAACCTTCTGTCCCACTTCAGCTGACCATGGCACCGGGCACCAGCACATCTGGGGCCCAGCCTTGGACATCAACCTCTGTTGGCTCTGCACCACCTTCTGGTGGTACCACCACTGAGGATGGGGCATGCCCCCCCTGGGAGTAGGACCAGATAGGTACATGTCTGCTGTTGTGCGGTCCTGGATGTGTTGCGTTGGGGGCTCACTAAGGGGTTCCGAAGCCAGATTCGCAAGCTCAAGGGTGGAGTGTCACATTTACAGGGTGATGCTGCCCCTCCTGGACAGCCCCCAGCACTGCCTCCTTTGCAGCTGTTTAGGTGCAGTGGTGGCTGCCCATGGCTGGAGACCTCCAACCCACTGTTCCCATGGGCTTGTGAATGCCGAACACCCATCCCTGTCCGAGGTGTATCCCCCCACATGTGTCATATGCCAACCCTATATGCTGTCTTGTCTGTGATCCTACCCTACTTATCCTCCACAGGCATACCTACACTCCTTCCCCCACATCTGACCCTCACCCTATGGAAACATAAGGCCAATCTGCTCCTAGGACAACATCTGCTCTATACATAGTTGTCCATTTCACACACGTGCCCACTGGACACATGTACCCTTGTAATATGCATCACAACATACTCCTGTTATCCTCACCCCTGTCCCTCAGGCGCATGATCCTGGTATGCATATCACTCCTAAATGGTCCAGGTACACATGATGAGGATGACCCCATTGTACACACAACACTACCAGTCCCTCTATGGTTACCACATTTACCTTTATCATGATGAGGATGTTGCACACAGCACCTGGCATGAGTACTGTTCACACATAATGATTAGGCAGGTACTGTTGTGTTAATGTACATTACATGCACAGAGTGATGTATACGGCCAATGTACAACTGTTTGCGTGCATGAATGACACATGTCATTACATAGAACAACACCACTACATAATACAGGTGTCGCTGGTGTTTCCCGTTCCATTCGTTTGTAATGCTTTGTTGCCACATGGTATGTTCCTGATATATCTCTATATATGTATGTGCCTATATGCTGGACATAACCACTCACATATACATCTACATGATGGCATACATTCCTATACTGTTGAATGACTGCGCTGTATGTTATGTTTGTGGTACTGGCCGTTGTCTGTATATCTGCCATGGAGTATTGATAAATCACATTAGCTGTGTGTGCAGGGTCCTGGTTCTGAGCCTTGCAGAGGACGTTTATTTGGTCGCAGGGCAGAACAAGGCCATTGGATACGAGGGAGTAAGACACATTAAAGCAGTTGTGAGCGGATGTGCATGAGTTTGCACGGTGTTAAGCAATAGTAACCTCTGTTTACAGCTTCTTTCACTCGGTTAGCCTCTACGTTGCTTTACCAGTGCAATACTCGCATACTGGTAGCCAAACAGGCTTACACCCACTCTCTCCCTCACTTGCAAATGCACCAACATTGGTGCTTGCATCTGGCACTCAAACCCCTGGGTGGGAGCTAGGACCACAATATTACCTTGTGATGAGTATTACATCGAATTACATGCCTACAGTATCGGAAATGGCTGCCTATTAGGCGACGGCATGCCATTCGACTGTATGGAATCGGTGGCCTGTCCAGTGATTTATTCATGTTATTTTGTGTGCTCCTCTTACAATCTGCTCCCATCTGGCTGATACATGAGAACTGAGACTCTTCAATACAGACAAGTAATTGTGTTTTGGGACCCACATCCTTCGGCCGGGTCATGCTACCGCATACCTATTATAGGGATGCCACCTTTTCAATTGCCTAAGGTGGGACTTTTATGTAGAAACGTCTGATTTTGCAGGGTAAAACATACCCACAGCCAGTACAAAGGAAAGAACTTCACTGATTTGCCTAAATAAAAGCTTATTCTTGTAGCATTATAGTTGCTTATTCTGTTTCT
This sequence comes from Protopterus annectens, assembly GCF_019279795.1. NCBI lineage: Eukaryota > Metazoa > Chordata > Ceratodontiformes > Protopteridae > Protopterus > Protopterus annectens. The sequence goes on along the minus strand of NC_056733.1, from coordinate 709,434,119 downwards.
TATAACATTTAGGTATTTCAGATACAAAATAATTGTTTTATGCAACTACTACAAACAATATAGGAAATCTTTGTCCTAAAATCTCAGGATATTTGCCATATTTTCAATTATTTTGCAGGACACAACTGCCCAAAGGGGACTGTCCCTTGCAAAGGTGGAGAGGTGGTAACCCTAACCTATTCTATCATCTTTCTAAGGTAGTCAGCGGAATATGTACTTTCTGTCACTATCAGACCTCTCATACGAATGGGGGAAGAATGAACACTGAATCAGGGACACTGCATAACAACATCAGGGACACATTTAGGAGTTTGGTGCTATTAACCTGACACAATGACAGACCCAGACCATATGTAGTCATACACATTGTCTGAGGTACATGCTGTTTATGACTCTTACATGTTGTCATTATTCATTACGTGTATTCCACCGCCTTTCCTCCTAATATCACTAGTTCTAGGAGGGTTTAGGTGGGACAGAGTTAGATTCTGAGTCATAATCACAGACGTTCCTGGTAATCAGGGACAGTTCTATGGTATGGTCCCTATGTTTTCCCCCAATGGTTTACGGACTATCCAGTGGATGTGCTGTTAGGGTTTGGGAGGTAGGGGCATCTGCTATACCCACATAGGAATATTACTTACATCCACGGGGTGGTCCTAATATGGCTCTGTCAGCCAACACCTGCACGCCTAAGCCCATTATCACATACCAATAGTTCCCCTACCTGCCACTCCTCTACAGCACTCATCCTTACTGTGGGTGCAGGTGGGGTATAAACACACCACTACACACTGCCCACTCTCCCCGTGTCGGGACACATGTCGTACGTTGTGTCGACCCATGTGTTATCAGGCTTGCATGACCTACTGGTCCGTGTACATTTACAGCCTGGTCGGAGAAATGCCATTAATTTTTGGCATCCCACAAGGGACATCGATGTCTATGCTTCAAGTGTAGATCTTGCAGATCTCTCCCACAGGTAGTTTCCTGCTGGTAGTCTGGGAAGCAGTGGCGTATTTACCTTTATTGTGTGTCTGTATGTCTCTCCGGCCTAGCTGGGGGATGGGGGGGTGGGGGGTGATGCTACGTGTTACACGTTTGTTTATTGGACCTCCCACCAACATATGCTCGGCCTGTGAACATATGTTACCCGTAACTGCTGTATCATATCCTAGCTATATACATGTGTATATTTACTGTAACATATATATATATATATATATATATATTTACATTAATATATACAGATATATCTGCATATGTATG